>NW_027319117.1:0-4576 GCF_032062135.1 Pyxicephalus adspersus
CTATTGTGTGTACAATATCTACGAACGATCGTGTCGTTAACTCTATGTGCAGGATCGGTGCTATACGATCGTTCATATATATCGTGCATGAACGTTCGTCGTTCGTTTTCCAACGATAATAATTGGAAGTGTGTATGTAGCTTTAATGTCAGTGGGAGAACAAATATTATTGTAGCTGAATGATTTTTCTTAGACCAGGGGTGCATAATTGGTGGCTGGGAGCTCTGCAGCAAGCTGGAGAAATCTGTGCCCTGTACCAGTTTCATGGAAGGAGAATAACTGAAGCAGTTGTAAAAATCCTTTTCTTATACTGCCTTTTGTTATCTTTGCAATGGCGATGTGTGGACAAACTCCCTTGTGTTCCCCCACTCAGTGATTCTGGCTTTACATTCCAGCTGCTCTATGACAGCTTGTATTTATCAATTTCTACCAGGACACAACCTTTATCTTCTATGTTCCAGGGAGAAAAATCTGTTGTTTACACTTTACTTTGTGGAAAGGCAGTAATCTGCTGCCCCATGCAAAGTCTAGCCCATCTATGTGCAGATTACAGCAGTGCAGTCCAGGTACAGGAAGACAAATGGGTTTAAACAGATGTTGTCATTCTGTGGATTCCACTGGGAGTATTGAGACTACACAACTAGCTCCAGCATTATAGTAATAGAATCAGCAATGGACAGCTACTCTACTAGTCAGAAATTAGTTCTTTGCAACCAAAAGAATACATATATGTCAGTAATAGCATGTACAACACCTCCTATCCAAATTACACTCTTTTTGCTTTCATTCATTATGAGTACATGATGAAAGGTAATACACTTCAGCTAGGGTAGTAATTCATGGTTGTGCACACACCTGTCAGTCATGAAGTCAGATGCTTCTTGGTTCATCAAGCCAGATATCTATGCAAATATACATAAGTATCATGTTTTGCTAAGGTCCAAAGTCAGTAAAAGAAAAGAGACAAGAGGGATCATGAACGATGGAGATGGAGGAAGAAGGGAGGTGGGATAGATGTGGTTGTAGGGAATGGGGGGGGCATGGCAAATACTAGTTTAGATCCTGTCTTGAGTTGCAAATGATCCATGGAGACAACATCTCTTGAAAGGCCTCCAATTTATCTATAACAATGAATCTGCATTACCTATTGTTATGATTAAGTGATTAATTAGTTAAAGTGAATGTAAACCAATACCAAGTGTTATGTTATATTTCTTGGTGTGTGCAAAAAAAAATTATAATCCTTCCAAAATTCCTTCCTGTATTCTCTGGCTCTGCTGCGTTCATAACATTGTTTCAAGCTATCTCTTTGGCTGGGTCTACATGGACGGTTTCCCCAGCGTTAAATCTGAGGCTTTAAAAGCCCATGTTTGAAAGTCATGCATTCCTATGGGCTCATCTACACCAGGGCATTTCCTTGAGGCACATTTTTGAGCTCCTTGCTATGTTTAAAAAATTAAAAACGCAGGAAATGCACCCATTGATTTCAATAGGGGTGTTTTCCCGCATTTTTAAACACTTAAACACATGCCACAGCTCCGCTAGGGCTGCGGGAGCAATCAAGAAAGCTGTCAGGAGAGCAGAGCAGAGCTCCGCTGATTGCTCTGTTAGGGCTGTGGGAGCAATCAGCAGAACTTCCGTTGATTGGCAGGACGGACTCAAGCGTCATCAGAGTTTCCCTTTTCTCAGACAATCAACGGATGCTCTCCTGATTGCTCCCGCAGCCCTAGCGGAGCTGTGGCATGTGTTCTGTATCTAAGAACACATGCCACAGCTCCGCTAGGGCTGCAGGAGCAATCAGGAGGGCAGAGCTGTCCAAGGAGATACCCTAAACTGTATATTTTATGTGGTAGTGTAACAACACTGCCTTTTCATAGATAAACAACACTGAGTGAGCATTGTCCCCAGTAACATGAGGTGTGTTACTTGTAAGACCACCAAAAAAGGAAGAAAAAAGGCCTAAAAATAGTCACCACATCTGAAGACTAGAAAGCCACGTTACATTCATTTTTGTTCTTGGTTTAGATGCCCTTTAAAAGATTAAGTTATTTCAGCTTAACAAAAAAACATCATAAATGTTGGTGACCAAAACTACACCAGAGCCATTCAGTACACTGTTTGTGTACAAAATATTCTCAGAAATCATACTTCCTTATCATCCGATCATAAGACTGGCTCACTGCTTGTTCAACCACAATAACAGCCAGACCCTCACAAAGCTTAGTGCAATGGCTTATCAATGTCTGCTCAACAGAAGCAGGTAAGAATTTGCTGTGGACTTTCCTAAAATCTCTGCAATATAGAAACCTGGTCTAGAGAGGAATAATATTTCTTTACAAGCATATAGGGTTAATAGGACTTTTACTTTTTTGGATATGATCTGCATTTTTCCAAACATGTATATCACAAACAGTAATTGTTACTTGTTCCAACATTTTGGGCACTAAGACTTGAATTAGTAAAAACATACTGATAATAAAATGTATAGTTATGGTGAGATTATAAACAGCTTTTGAATTTGGAGCAGTTTTCACTTTCACACCTCCAGACAGCATAAAGGGAGTCTGTAGGTCAGCAATGACAGATTATTATACAGATGGTTACATTGTAATTTTAGCATGTATGGTATTTCACCAATATGAGGAAAAATCTTTATACATTCGGCTGATATCCAGAATTCCCAATAACACCTTGAAGTCACCTGCTGTCTGATTCATAAATCTTGTTTATTACTGGCCATGGTAATCATGAACCTCTTGTATTAGCTCATAATACTACCCAAATGTATGCTAAAATGCTTGGTCCCAGTCCACAGAACATTACTAATCATTTTTAGTTGTGACTCAAAAAACATCTGTAAAGGATTATGTATTAGGTGAGCAAAGGAAAGTTAAGGTGTGCCAATAATACCCAATCAGGTTTAAACTTTGTAGCAGATAGATTATGAAACCCTCACATTTCCTTTGCTAGTGTTTCCAAATTTGTGACAGTTAGGTAACAAAGTTACATTACACTGAATATATTACATAATAGAGCTGAATTATTTGTTATTTGTATAAAGACACTCACATATATTCTTTGCCCTGCCTTTTAAATCCAGCTTTCCTTACAACTGATTCTGCATGGGTAAAATAGAGAATAGTGATATAATTCTTTACAAACATTTACCATCTTTTACATTAAGACTTAATTTGCTTTATTTGTCTAACCTCTTCAATGTGCATGTTGGAGCAAAATAAAAAAACGGGAAGCAGCACACTCACATACAATATAATGCACATATGCCCATGCTTTATTTATTACAAGTATAGACAAACAAACTAATAATCTGTCTTGTATTGTTTCTAATTTATCATTTAGGGCACACAGGTATCTATCTATAAGCTGCAATCCCGGACGGTATCGGTCCTCCCCAGTTGATTTCGGCTAAACTTCATTTCTCTCTCTACCCTCATTTCTATTACATAGAGAGTAATTGTTCTGTCCTTTCACTAAGATGTAGACTCACTGAGATGACACAAAAAGACTGATCAAGACATAGGACGGTTAATGGATTATAAAACTGATAAAAAAAACAACTTTTTTTTTCAAGATTTTCAGATATAAAAAAAAAACACTTTGAACTGTATATTTAACAGAGCAGGAAGATCATTGTTAGGGTTGATAACATTTTAAACATTAGGTGATTCTTGTCATATCATACCAATACCAATGGTGACTGGGTCTTGGACGAGGATTGACTGTGACCATTTACAGTTACTGGGCAATTATTTTGGAGCTGTGTGCTGAATACATACTTAGGTGTTCTAACACCTATGTGCTATTGAGTACTATAAAAAAAAAGTGTTTAGCACTGCCTTGTAGTGGAGTAGTAGGTGTCAGATTAGCAGCATTACAAAAGAGAATGTAGTATGGAGGTATCTATCTATCTATCTATCTATCTATGTCAATGGTATATAATTCTTTAGATCTTCCCATACATGACTTGCAAGAAAACTGAAGCATTTCACGTGGCCATGAAAGCTGTGTGAGAATTAACCTCTAATTGATAATCTGCTCTTCAATACATTTGTGCTGCATGTAAAAGCTGCTAGGATATACAGTATATAAGCGAATATCTCAGTACCTGCCTTTTGCTATCAGAGATCTCCATGTGTAACCAGTCCAACAGTATATGTTTAGGCTTCATAAACAGCAATTCCAGGCAAAAAAATGAAACAAATCAGCTTGCTAATAAGGTTAATCAGCAAGTATTGTAAACTAATAGCTTTAATCCAGGTTTTTCCTAAACCACTGCCAACTGAATCACCAATCACTTCCCAACTCCTAAGGCAGGCTTGGAGATAACTTTTTATATTGACATTTGTTTTAAATCAGGCTTAACCACCTGGGCGTTACACTGATGTCTAGATTTCTGTACCAAAAGCGTTACAGGTTTTCAGTAAATTTTTTTTAAATTGTAGACCTGTAACTTACAGAAATATGTCCGAACAGGGTTCTAGTAGATATCATGAATATAAAAAATGTTTGAAACACACAATCATGTAAAAAAAAAAAATACTTTTAATAAAATTAA
>NW_027319118.1:0-4573 GCF_032062135.1 Pyxicephalus adspersus
GAACAAGAGTGTACATGCTTCATAACATCACATACTCAGATACCTACACTACAATGAAAACTAATTCAAGAATATAGTGATTTTAGTGGCTTATTTTAAAGACCAGGGCAAATATTGCTTTACAATGACCAAAAAAAGTAATTGTACATTCTTTTCAAGCTTTTGAGTTTTCAGAAACGAACAACTGGTGGTAGGAGAAATTAGAATGGTACTTTTATCTGGGCTGTATATTCTGTTCAAAAGGAAATGTAGTTTAACTAAAAAATGTAGTTGTGAAAAAAAAAAAAAACTTGTCAGTTCAATCAATCATTTTCACTGGCAGTAGTGTGCCCTATGACTATGTATTTTATGTTAAAATGTGTCTCTCTCTTTCCTGTATCTAAAAGTGGGACGTAGGGATTAATTTAAAAAAGAACTTCTCATTTGTTCAAAACATGTAATTGTTCTGATGTCTCTGACTTTGAAAAACATACTAGTAAGTAAGTACTAAAGTTACTCTCTAATTAGGTTGTCAGCATTCAAGGACATTTGTTCTGTGCTTGTCATTTTTTTAGTATACAGCTAGGCCTAGAGCACAGGTCCTGTTGCCAAAAGCAAGTTACGATGCCTGTATCATTAGTTTTTACATGCTACCATTGACTTCTGTAGACTCCTCAATGCACATCAATGGAACAAAAAACCTAGACTTTTTAAATAATATCTCAGTCTACCCTTGTATAAACCTCCCTTAAGCTATTTAGGAGAGAAAGGACAAACCAAGTATACCATTCAGATTGAATCAGGGCCTAGTACACAGGGACCTGGGTGATAGGAGAGCAGAGCACATTATTTATGTCATGTATTGTGATTCTCCACTATCCAAAAAGACCGCAATCAAACAATTCTCATACTAGCTTGATGTAAGACCTTAATTCAGCACCAGTACTCACCAGGCACTAATCTCTTGATCTATCTCCACTTTTTTAACGTCACCTATAGTAATCCCCCACTCAGGCTTAGGAGACTAGTTGCCGTCCCAGCATACGGTTGCCCCATGACTTCAATGTGAAAAGGATGGCGTCTAGGGAGAACTGGCAAAGGCCCCGGAGGCCACAAAGCAGGACAAGGAACACAGTGGGTGTCAAACAGTTCAGGCCAGGTGTTCCACAGATACACAGTACAGAGGAATCCAGCAGAGGCAAGTCCAAAAACAGAGCCAAGGGTCATGAACAGGTAATCCATCCACCATGCAAGAAATCAAGGGTTAAGATAAGAGTAAGGGTCCTAAGCAAAGGTCAGCCCAGGCAGCTAAAGTCTTAGGTCCAAAATACAGGAAAATAGTAAGCAACATGTAAAAAAACAGAAAATCATACCACCAGAAGGTCAGACTAGCTAAACACTACAATGGGCAACTGTAATGGGAGCTGAGAAGATTTCATGGACTATCCGCCAATTTCAGAACATGATGAAGCTAGAAATTAATGTACTCTGACTACAGTACAAATTCTAAATTCCCTTCAGCTGCACAAAGTCTCAGAGCAGGGGATGCTGGGGGACCATTCACAGCTAAAGGGAAACTGGAGATGCTGCATGTGACAGAGCAGAGGACAGACAGCTAACTATTTGATTCTATTGGTGGCTTACAGTATGGGACTGATGTTCAGATATGCTTCCTGACCACCTCTCCTCCCCAACTAAAAGTTTCAGCATTGCAAAAGTCAAGCTCTTTTGATTATGGTCCAGTACAGGAGTACCCTATGTCCTCCCAGATGGTGACCATGCTATGCAGTCACATGCAGCACATCACTGACTATATTTTACAGCTTGAGCCACAACAAAGATAATTGAAGTTAGAGTCTAGCTGCTCATTTTGACAGTGATGCTTGGACCAGAAATCTCACTAACCAGCATTATATTTTTTGTTAGATGCTCAAACAAATATTTCAAATCAATTAAGCTTTTTACTTTCACAAAAAGCTAAGTTGTGCTTTATGTTATCTTTTTGTTGTGCTGGATGGCCAGCTGCTACACTAATGTATTCCCACACAAAGGGAAGTACACAATGTTAACATTGAAACATTTTAAGATGAGCTCAAATTTCACACCATTTATCGGTAAGTAGTTCAGAAATGAAAAGAGGCTATTAATGGCATTGTGGCCAGTTCACTTTAAGATAAACATGGACTTTTAATGTAATAATGGCTAATGTATGTAATAGAATGCATTCAAAATAATGGGGGTAGGGGGGTAAAGTGTTACATCTTACTTCAATCATGAACACTATTAAAGACAATAACATTGCAATAAGACTTTTTAAGCTCTGTAGATCTTTGAAAACGATTTGAAATATAAATGTATGTAAGAGTTTTATGACACCAGAATCACTCGCTGCCTTGCAGCTTTTAACCTCACCGCTCATTCAGTAACAGAGGGATAATCTAAGACAGCATAACTGCTCTGAAACACTGAGCAATTTACCTTGCAATACCAATTATTTATTTTAGCTCCACTTATACAAAAAACACTTTTCTTTGATTTTTCAAGTAGGATGAACTTAGATTGCACTGTAAAGAAATCTATTATGCACCAGAATGTAATAATTAATGAACCTCAGCAAAATGGAATAAAAGAGTTTTCTATTTATTGTTGTTTTTCAGTTGATCAGCAGTATAAAAGACCCTGGGGTGTTATTTCAATGTGTAATAACCATAGATATTAAAATTTTATCCTTCCTTAAACTTCATACCGTTGTGTAATACTTATCTATATTGCCAAACACCCACAAGAGATTTCTGTTACTGCAATGGAAAAAATTGACAGTCCCAAATGCTAAGCTTTATTTTATACCATGTCTAGCAAATCCTCTTAACTCAAAGATATAGGTTCAAAAGGCCTGTTAGCCTGGTAATGGCAATGTAATGACATCAGTTTCTTCCCCTAAGAATTCACTATATTAAACATGGATGAAAAGAAGATCCTTTGATGTTTTTACACCACAAATTATCTTGTGCTACATTTGCAATTTTTTTCCAGAGAAATTTTAAGATTTAGCATTCATTAACTGCATGTCAGAAGTAAGATATGCCGCTTTCTTGTTGAAAAACTGCACACATAATGAACATGATATACTTTTTGTACTGAAAACTTTTAAAATGTTTTGGTAACTCAAAATGGTTTGTAATCTAGCTGCTTCTTTTGCTTTCTGCTAAATTGGTGCTTGGAAAAGTAGGGGTGTAGCTTTGACTGCAGTTTTTGTATGAATTACAATGTGATTTGAATGATGTGGACAAATAGGAATACAAATTTGGCACTTTCAGAACATACTGCAGAATAAAATTACGGGTGCTTCAGAGAAAGCATCTCACTTGCTACATCATCATCATGAATAAAAAATTAGATGGGGAAGAGATGCAGAGGGACAACAATTTGTGTTGCTAGATATAATTCAGTGGTGGACAGATGGGGCCTGATTTAATAAAGATCTCAGAAGAAGATAGACTATTACAGGAGAACCTGAGTGATTCTGCAAAACTAGTAGAGGATTAAATACATATGCCAGCAAACAGCCAATGATTTTTAATAGATCCATTCAAGGCTTGCTGGATTACCAAGGTTCTCCCATGACAGTCTATCTTTCCCAGTCTTGGAGAGCGTTAATAAATCAGGCTCATAATGCAGTTGATGGAAATCATAAGTATATCAGAATATATTTATGATCTAAACACTGGATTATTTAATACTTGCCTGGAATTAGTTTACATTTTCTTATTTACCAGTCCTTCCTAACCTGATAATTCTTATGACTAGCCAGTAGACAATATAGGACTTTGGTCAGGTTGTACTGTTTTTAGCCAAGTATGCTACAATCACTTTGGTACTATTCAAGTAGTAAGGAGGATGTTTGAAATGGGCGACTTTTCCATATGTGGTGTAAAGTATGGTGGAGGTATACATTTGTTTTGTTTTGTACTTTAAAGATATATGGTTTATGAATATGATTCAAAGCTAATTTATATTTCTTTACAGCTATGTTTGTAATTTTTTCCATACAATTTCTAAGTACCATGATCTGATGAAGCAGACCATGTTCTAACACATAATCATTTAAAGGGGTACTGTTAAACAGCCAAGCTGATTATCATCTACAGTGGTACTGTTCTGTGTCCAAAATCTTGTATGGGTTTATTATACAACCCTCCAGTTTGCTGATTGTAATCTGAGATTCAATGTAGTATTATATGGTACATTATATATCAGGTATATCAAACATATAATTAGCTGTAAATTTTGGAGTAAATGTATTGTTTCTTTAAAAAATGTGATTACGATAAATGGCAATGTTTTATGGTAATATTTACAGTAGAAAGAAACTTTTCACATATGTTGGCATCTATTTAAAATACCCTATTCATAGTGCCTGTTAAGAATAATAAGGGGGTCTTTGCCATAGCATTTAGTGTGTGCCATCCTCCTTTGATTGGTTCCAGACAAGGCCCTTAAAAACATGTCTGTTCTTCAGTTTATATAAGTAGGCATTTGGAAAAAAACAAAAAACACAATTCAGTCCACAGTCATGCTGTGATGTGGTTTTCCT
>NW_027319119.1:0-4570 GCF_032062135.1 Pyxicephalus adspersus
CCTTAGTCCAGACACTATCCATCTCCCTCCTCCAGATACTGTGCCAGACCCCAGACAGAACTCCATACTCAGGTATGTGAAGAAAGACAGTAAGGTAGGCTTTTATGAGGACTTTGGAGTTGTATTTCTCCTTTACCTTTCTGCAGCCCATCTGGCATGTATCAGTGCACCGTGAGCAAAATGCTCTGAATCACTGTCAGCAGTAAATTGTCAGGCACATTTACCCCCCTCTAGCGGTAATCCCGAGAGTGACCCGGGGTGGATTTACAATGCATAAAGCGGTAATCCCGAGTCACACTCGGGGTTGCTTGAAACATAAAAAAAAACTTACCTTGTTCTGTTGTCGTCCCACGGCGTCCTGCTTGTCCCTGCAGCTCCTCCAGACACATCTTCAATCTTCTCCCGGCGTGTACAGAGACGGTCTCCGGGCTTTCCTGGTGACGTCAGTGCATGCATTGGTGCGGATGGGAGGAGCGGCGGGAAATTCAAATATTTTGTATTGGATTCAAAACAAAATAACTGTATTTAGTCCAATACACAGAAATCTTTATAAATTATATATATATAATTATATTATACATATATTATACATGTTACTATACAGTTTACCAGATTTTTGTGTTTTTTTATTTAAAATGTATTATTAAATTTATTCAATATATTAAATATTTGACATATTTTGGTGAGTTATGCTTAAGAATTATAGGCCTACAATGTAAAATAAATTTCCATGCAAATGTAACGGTTGTTGCGTGGAATACGGACAGTATTAGAATGCTAGGGGGGTTGAACAACCGGCCCTCCCCAAATGTTGTCAATAGGGATAAGCGAGCAAGTTTTTAAAATTCAATCTTGCAGCAAATTCGGCCGTGAGAAATTGTAAGTGAGAATAGTCAGTGTAAGTTTGCCAATCGAGCAAGAATTTGAAAAAAAAATAAGATTGCAGGCTGGCTGGAGGTTAAATGGGTTACAAGTCTCCCCATTCAACACCTCTAGTGCTCTCTGATTGGCTGAGGAAAGCTTTCCAATTAGGGAGCACTAGAGGTTTTGAATGGGGATACTTTTCCCCATTTGACCTCTAGTGCCGGGGGGAAACAGAATTCCCAGGGCTGCAACAATGATTACAGTTTTTATAATCCACTGCGATCCTGGGGCACTGGAGGGTAAATAAACTCTAGTCCCGGGGGATCGCAGTGGAACTGCAGAAGAACTCTCAATGGAGCTCCCAACCCATTCATAAACGAATGCATTTTGTGGATGTGCAGCTTTCTTACTGAATAAAAAATGTTGAAAATAATTATTATATTAAAAAAATTAAAAAAATGCATCAATTCTTTTATAAAATGTAGTAATGTATGGTAAATTAAACCATACATTACTATATTTTAAACAGTGCTTTATCAGAAAGTATATTTTATAATAATTGGTATATTTCTAATAATATTCAATAAGTATGCATAACAACGGAATTTAGTTGAAAAAAAAAGAACATTGACAATAATTCATCCATTTCATAGATAACTAGTTATACTGAATGGCCACATTGTGATAACCCAGGCTGTCAGCTCCAGTGTGTACAGATCTACCAAGTAATAGAAACTTAGACATTCATAATCCTCTAAAAAGTTTTTGATACCGTTATATGAGGTCAGGAGCTGCAAGGAGACATAGAAAGCATACCATGACCTTAACCCCTGACTCCCAAATTTTGACATTTAGCCTCAGGCACAGTTGAAGCCAAATAACAGACACGTGTAATTATTCTATCAGAGAGTCTAGACAAGTTTATTACTTTAGGAATAAATATTTGTAACTTTAAAAATTAAGGAAAAGATTATCTGTGTCATATAGAATAGTACCTGCAATATGTGATCACATGCACAATTTTATCCTTTATCCAACCCTGGCAGCCATGTTGGCATTAAATGCAAGTGGCATCTACTTAAGAATAGATCCTTTCTACAATCCAGCTTTGTAAAAATGAATTTAACGGCAGTATTTGCATTAAAGGCAAGTGGCATCTGCTTTAGATAATTAATATCTAATGCAGAGAAGAACAGCGCAACTTTGTGCATTATTTATTATAGTAAAGAAAAAGCCTTGGGTCATGATAACAGTGTGCAAAGCCTCACTAGATCATCGTGATTTGTGCTGAGAGCTCCAATTAACAAATATAAAATATGTAAAATATTCTTGCCTTGATATACATGGCATGGTATGGTCAGCATTTGCAAAATAACCTAGCTTACATTTACAATTATCATGACCAAATTGCACAAGAAAAGCTGTATTTAGCTGACTGGCAATGGTGCTCATCTCCATGAATAAAGAACGTTTATCAGCAAAGAGAGTCATAAAGTACAATGACTGTGTGGTCATGCTATACTGGAATAAGTCATCCTTTACCCTGTGCCAACTTTGTATTTAAATGGCCTAGTCCAACTTCATTAATTGCCCCAAACCTGGAGGGTGGCATGGTTTATGGTTGGTTTACGTCAGAGCCATAGTCATTTGAGCTGTCAATTACAATTAGTAAAATCACCTGAGGCCTAAAAGGTGTTAAAGCAAAACACAACTTGATGAAGAAAACATTGTACACATGATGGTTCAATAATGCAGAAGGGACAGGTGAAATTCTTCTAGAAATTACCCTTTTAATCATAACATTTTAGTTACACTCATTTGTCTTCACTCAAGTTGCCCCCGTCTTCACCCGGTACTCTTTCGGGTTCCAGGTCTTCAAACATCTTAATTGGCTAGGCCAGAACGATGTAACCCCTAAGCAAGGACTTTCATTCATTCCTGGCAGCCATGATATGCATGAACAGCTCAGTGTACAATAAAGTGAAGATTGTGAACAGGAAGGTAAGTGCTCCATGCCATGGTCCTATTGCTCAATTCGTTAATGGTCAAACAAAAACTGCTCACTGAATGTTTTACCACTGCCATTTTCCACTGAATGATGACAGCTTGCAGCAGATGGAGGTATGAGTGAATTGTAATCTTGGCATAGAAGGAACTTGAGATCCTTTAGGCAGCTTTGACCCATATTATAATCTTAATTTATGAGGTTTGTTGGCTAGGTCTGCTCCAATTTACTGCAGCTTCTGTTTCCAAATGTGTAGATCGCAAAACATATCCTTAGTTCAGTATTTCCTTCAGAACCCCCAATTCAGAACAACAGCACCGGGACTGGGCGATCTTCATGTCTCCATTTTGTTTTATATTTCAGAATAGATAACATGCTGGAGGAAAACAAGAACATAGTGCTTAGAAACATATTGGATACATTTTTTTAAACAATTGCATTTTAGTATTTCATATTCACAGACAGTAAGCAGCACTATAGGCATCTTTTTTACTTATCATATTTACTTGACCATTCCTAACTACTTTGCTGCCTAAGGCCATGTTCAGACTGGGATGAAGTTGCAGTGCAGTTACCACTGCCCCGTGCCCCCTGAGTGGTAAGGATTAAAACCTTACAGATTTGTATTACTGTCTGTGCATCAATAAGGAAAATATCAACTTTTTAAGTTGTCACCCGAACAGGGAAATAAGAAAAATCTTTGAATAGGAACACTTGTTTTAATGACAACACTTACTTTGTAGAAATGTACTCTCACTGCTTGTTGTTTCCATGGGGCAAGAAATCAGCAAAAATCTGTTAGGGGTTTACCCTGCTCAGTTCAACATAGAAAAACTTTGGGGGCTTAGATATACTTTAGAAAGAAACAGGCCAAAGAAAACAGCTTTTTCTAATGGTTTCTGATGCCAGTGTCCTAGGAAATCCGAAGTAAATGGCTATACCTATATGTAAATTAAACATCTTACACAAATAGAAAAAAAAACATTAATAAAACAAACAAACAAAACAAATTCAATTGAATTGTATTATATAAACAAACTTTTTTTTTTATGAGAATCGGACTTCACATAGAAAAATAGAATTTCTTTTTATCCATGCTCCAGTATATACAGAATTTTACTTCCAGGATCAATCCTTTATATAACAAAAGTATATGTGTACTTCCACCTGATGACAAGGCAGGCGCCTTTGTAACGCCTTATGACATTTTAAAGAGTTCCCACTGGAGCTTTGCTAATAGCTATAACCTTGGCATGGGCACCGCACTTGATTGGGGGCTTGTGGATATGTAGTGCATGAAAACCAACTTATCGGCTAAAAACAGAAAGCATTTTTCATTTTGGATAGAAAATATAATCTTTCATATATATACTGTATACTCTATTGTCCAGCACAATATCCAATATCTTGGAACAATATTTCAGTCCACACTAATCTGAGCTCCCATATGGAGCATCAACATGGAGTTATTTATGGGTTTATTGTGTACTTTATGTACAGTGGATGTATTTTATTAGCATCAGAGAAGTCAAACAATCAGAGTCATTGTGGAAATGTACATATTACTGTGGTTTTCATGTCACAGAGCACAATAGTAGCTGGAGATCGTGCTGCACTCTGCATAAAACAAGACATTCAGACAGCTGATTATTTTTGGATTGCACAGGTTTGTTGACCTTCAAATTATTCCTGAGACATTAT
>NW_027319120.1:0-4569 GCF_032062135.1 Pyxicephalus adspersus
AATACTCATGAGCCTTCATATTGAAAAAATATTGCATGCATTTTGTTAAGGCATAATACAGTTTGACTGATCTATACCTTACCAAAATGCACATTGACAGGCTTACAAAGATGTATGTATGTTTTTAGTGTATGTAACTGAGAAGAAAACAACAAAACTTAGCAAACTGAACCCCCACGGTGAGATGTGATATTTGCAAAGGGTTGTGCTTGTAGCATAATTTAGGAAAGGCTTAGTTCACTTGGGGTGGTAAAAAAAGATTTTTGCTTTGAGTCTTCTAAACCAGGTTCAAAGAATATAGAGGCTTATGTTACAGGAAATTTATCATGTATACATACCCAATAAATACATCTAATCCTCCACCCCAGATTCTAACATTTTGTAACAAAATTATCTAGACTGAAAATAAGATGTCTGTCAAGGTTTAGCCTTTTACAGAGTTTAACATTGTGGTTCTAAAGGTAAAAACATAAATTACAATGCCACCACTGACAGTTTTGCCTCTCAGGCCTCAGGTTTTCACATAATGGATACATAGCAAATTATAATATGTAGCTGTGGATTCATATGTTGGCACCCCTTATCCACAGTTCCTGATATGACTTGAAACTGATTAAAGTCATTGACATCCCTCATTGTTCCATAATTAACAAAAATCCGACTTAACCTTACAGTTTGATTTAACATAATGTTTCAAATAACAAAACATCAGAATGGCACGATCAAAAGTGATGGGACTGTTAACCTAATATTTTGTTTCCCAACCTACAAACAAGTGATTCAGGTTGCTTCTGAGAGTTCTGCCTCATTCACATAGTAGTTTGACCACTCTCCATGAGAAAACTGCTCCAGTTATGTCAGGTTTGAAGGTTGCTATCTCCAGACTGCAAGAATAGTTCTTGTTATAGAAGCTCAATAGGATTTAAATTACAATTCAGAGAAAGTCGTTACGGATATTCCAGTGCTTTATTATAGCCATCATTGGTGTGCCTTTAGCTATTTGTTTTGGAACTTTATCTTGTTGGAGAATCCATGACATGTTAGAAATAGCTTTCTTATTGGCAGTATGTTTCACTCTGGAATGTCTTTGATCTTAGGATTTCATTGCTACCCGCACAAACTTAGACATCCCATGTGGAAAGCAGCAAAGTAGCCCCAAAACATAATTCCACCATTTTTCACAATGAGTATGAAGGTCTGACATCCTTCTTTCTCCTTCTGTGGACATTTGCTGTGAAATTATGTATTTTTGCAGTCTGTACAATGTTAGGCTCTATCACTGTAATCACAAACTGTGCAATTATTTTTGTTAAACTAGTAATGGGCTTAGGCTATGTACAGACTAATGTCACTGGAAACCATCTTTCCCGACCATTTCTAGCAACACTAGAACAAATAAGTGGTGAACAGACAGTACTGTTGAAACAATGACAGTGGTCATAACGCTCGATTGTTCATTGATCCATCAGGACGAATCAATGAAAGATGTCAGGTGACCTCTGAGCACGCTAGATTTTGGCCGAAGAAAATGATCTTGAAATCCTTGCGTATGTCTGTAACCTTGCAAATAGTTTTTTCTGTCATATTAATAATTGGCTTACCTAGAACAAAACTCTTTTCAACAATCTAGCTGATTAATTTGTTTTGTGTGTAGACTTAACACACAGAGTTGTCATACTTAAGATATATATGTGCACAGGTTACTGCTGTTCTAATCTTTACACTGTAGCACTGGTGTATGAAAGGCTGCTTAAAGAAAACATTGATTTCATTTAGTCCATTGGTAAGGCCAGAATCTGTTAGAACTGTTCTTACATCAGACTATTACAAGCTCATTTGGGACAACCCATCTGATTCTGTTAGCCTGGTTTTACTCCATATTATTTCAAAGTGGTTCCAAAAAATATTCTGTCAGATTGTCACTTTCCTGTTGCTTCTGTGGTTCTTACAAACCCTCACCCTAACTCCATACCCATAATGGATTTCATGTGGTGCAAAGGACTGAAGCTGTCTTACAGTCCCCATCACGAAAAATGCTTTTTAAGATATTCAGTACAGTAAATATAGTGTTGCAACTACCACCTTTTCCAACATATTGGCTTTGTTTTATTACAGATCACCCAGACCGGGGAAAGATAGATGATTGTGGGTGAACCTGGGTGATCCAGCAAACCTGAAATGCATTAGGTTCAGGCGCCAGCTAATAGCAAATGATTTATGGGAAATCCATTCCAGGTTTGCTAATTCGCCCAAGTTCACCAATGATAATCTATTTTCTCCAATCTTGAAGAGCTTTAAAAAATCAATCCCATTGTATCTGGGGAAAATGTGTTTTCAAGTGAGCTGGAGCTTCTAAAAAGTCTATGTTCCTGTATAAAA
The DNA here is from genome assembly GCF_032062135.1 of Pyxicephalus adspersus. Taxonomy (NCBI): domain Eukaryota; kingdom Metazoa; phylum Chordata; class Amphibia; order Anura; family Pyxicephalidae; genus Pyxicephalus; species Pyxicephalus adspersus. The sequence goes on from NW_027319120.1 coordinate 2,380, forward strand.
AAATTTTTACTGTTTAGGCTAAAGAATTTGATAGCATTTTGGAATGTGCACTCAAGCAAGCAAGCTCTTAGGCTGAACAAGTTGCTCCAGGTACTGCCTTCTTTCCACACAGTCCTCATTCCCAATGCTAAGGATGCTGGAACTGCTATCCCACAGTTATTTATTATAATGGAGAATCGTAGTTACCCATATACATGTACTGTCCATTTACTGTAAGTGCCTTCTCCAACAGTAGGGCAGTATATGAAAACAAACAAAATAGAGTTTAATACTAACCTGCAAATTACAGTTTATATTCATATTATCTACTAGAACCCCTGTTCGGACATATTTCTGTAAGTTACAGGTCTACAATTTAAAAAAAAATTTCATGAAAAACAGTGGATCACTTTTGGTACAGAAATCTAGACCTCAGTGTAACGCTCAGGAGGTTAAACACATTTTTTTGTTTACTTCAATTTTTAAGCTTATTTACACTAAAATAGATATGTTTATTCTGAAAGTGCAGTTAGTTTTCTTTTATAACACCTGTGTTTTTCTCTACTGCTTATATGAATGTGATTACTGTAGCGGGGATTTGTATAGGCTTTTTTATTTACACGCAAGACAGTGTGGTCAGAGATTGTGCGCTGCTCTAGGTAGTGAATACGCAAATTATTTTTCTACTTACACACATATTTCTTTTCTTTCAGGTCATGTCTGGCTCTGCTGTTTCTCGTCTTAAGTGTCTAAACAACCCTGATTCATTTTGGTATATCTGTGGCAGTTTCACAGTTCCCAGGGCAAACATCAGCACATTTGTAGAGCAAGCCTATTTGGCATATTTCAAAATTAAACTTGGTGATCAAGAGAAGTCGTGAGCCCCTCATAAAGAGTGCAAACAGTGTGTCAAGGGTTTACGGATGTGGACAAGGGGAACACGTAATATGATGCCATTTGGTATATTTATAGTTTTGCGAGAGCTAGATCATTTCAGTGACTGTTACTTTTGTATAGTGAAAACTTCAGGATATTACAAGAAAAATAGTTGTAACATAGAAATATATATTTTTGTCTACCATCAGCTATACGCCCAGTGGCTCATTCAGATGAATCCCAGTGCCAGTTTTTATTACACTACCCTCTCTTGAAGAACATGAATATGGTGATGAACTAGGTGACAACAATGATGAAGAGTTTGAAATTGAAGAGGACTCCATTTGTAAGGGATTTGATCAGCATGAGTTGAGTGATTTAGCACGTGATTTGGGACTATCGAAGAAAGCTTCAGTACTCCTAGCATCAAGACTGCGTGAGAAAAACTTATTTGAAAAAGGAATGAAGTTATTGTACTTTCAAATCTGAGAAATTGCATTTCTGCAGTACTTTAGAACTGACAGTGGCTTTGTGTATTGCCATAACATACCTGGTTTATTAGAGGAATTTGGAATTCCAATCTATAACTCAACTGAATGGTGACTATTCATCGATAGCTCAAAGCGGAGCTTGTAGTGTGTCCCCCTTCACGATGGCAATATATTTGGGTCAGTCCCAATTGGCCATTCAGTTTCTCTTTGTGAAGAATATGCAGACATAAAGAGAGTCATTGAGTTGTTGCAATATCACCAACATGGCAGCACGGTGAACAAGTGTAAGATCTAACTCAACATAAAATGTGTTCCCCAGTGTTATTATTATAGAGTGGAGAGTGTCCTGTTCACCTATAGCAAGCCCCGGCTTAGCCTTGGGAGACTGGCTGCATCTCCAAGCACAAAATTGCCCCCAGGACTTGAGTGCAGGAGGGATGATGTCTGGGGAAGGGCTAGACCAGGAGGCAAGAGATAAAGCTGTACCTGGATTCCAAAAGACAAGTCCACAATACAAAGCAAGAGGTCGTTCATGGGTAATCCATCACCAGACGAGGTATACAAGGGCAAGACAAAAGGTCGATCCAGACAGCATACACTTGCAGAGTCAGAAACAGGCAACAGTAAATTAGACAAATTCACACAATTTAACACCAGCAGCTGCAAGTCAGCCTAGCTTAATGCTGTAACAGTCACTGGTGACTGGGAGCAGAGAGGCTATAAAGTTCCAGCAACCAATGACCACGTGTGATAGAATCAGGAACTAATCTGCCTCTAAAATCTCCTTTAGCTGTGCACAGTCTGAGTGTGAGCTGGGGATGCCGATAAAATACATCAGGCTGCA
>NW_027319121.1:0-4567 GCF_032062135.1 Pyxicephalus adspersus
CACAGGGAGTTATAATTCTGGTATTTATTAAACACAGATTACTTCTGATATTAGATATTTCCTGATTAAATATAGCAGTTAGCACTGAAAAAAAAAGAAACAGCAGTAATAAATAACAAAGATTTATTCACAATAAAAACCATCAAACTAATCAAGTTCTTGACAAAGACTTCTTGAAAAAACATACTCAGAAGTTATGGGACAAACTAGAAAAACCCTGAAGAAGAAATGTATTAGTAAAGTAATTATCTTCTGCTCAAAAAGGGAGGTCCTTGACTGGCAATGGCACCGGGTGAAAAAACTAAGCACTGATGTCCATTGAGTATTGAATAGAGGTGAGGAGATGAGCGTGAGTGTAGCAAATCACCTGTCTCCAGAAACTACGAATGACTCTACAATCCCATAAGTTATGATAGAGAGCCACCCCTGGGGAATTGCATTTAAGGTAAGTATCTGATGTAGATAAACACATATGAAATGCTTTTGAGGAAGAGATGTAACGGTGATGGAAAAATAGGAAGAATATTTCCCTGCAGGAAGCAGCTTGGATGGTTTTGCAAGAAAAGTGATAACTGAATAACTGAGAATTAAGAGTTGGAAAATATGTTAACTATTTTTCAAAACCAGTGGAAGCCTGAAAGTAGTCCTCCCAGTCTCTAAAAAAGTTGTAATTAGTGGAACCTGATTTTTTATTAGTTGCTGGAGTGTGCAAAATTAATTTGTCTAGTGGGTTAGACCAGTCCCTGGAGTATAGGTGAAGAAGAAAAAATAGAGATACTGTATATGCTTTAGCCTGGAAAATAAAAGCGGGGGAGGGGGACTGGACATTGTAGTAACAGTGAATACATGTTTACTACCTGTATCAAAAAGAGAGATACCCTCTGTGTGACAAGTGTGAAAATATGTAAATGTGAAACCTGGAGAAAATTCTGGGTTCCCACATAGTGTGAGAAAGAAGGAATGATTGAAGCCCAATCTTTACGTACATTATGCCAAAATAGTCATTCAGATTGCAAAAGAGTGTTATTTGTTGCTGCATCTGGTGAATTGTTATTTATATGTATTTCGTGTAAACTGGCTGAAGGACATACTGCTTGCATGCATACTGTGCTTAACTAATGCACCCCCCTAGAAACATGGTAGGCGAAAACCAAATGTTTTCTGGCAGAAAATACTATGGATGAAATGGTACAGTTTGCAAAAGGTCAGATTAAACCCTGCAAATTATTGCTACCAGTACTTTATAGTTAAAAAAAAGCAAAAATATATTTCATGAGTTGTTATTGAAGTTACCTGAAATATAGGATGATAGGTGAGTACTCCACCAAGACCACAACAGACATCCTTGAATAAAGCAGGTTTTTTTACCTATTTAACATGGAAAAACAAATCTTCAGGGAGCCCCTGCTATAAATACTATAGCCACAGATCACAATACATTAGTGTGGTAGTCAGAAGCAAAAATTCATCTTATGTTGCTGGCAAGTAGGAAGTCTGCCAACCTTACAGATAGTCAAAAAGATCATTGGTATCTGTTAAAAAGACCCAAGAGTCACAAACTGCTCATTGCTCAGGGAACCCCCTGTTTGACAAACACTGGAATGGAGGGTCTCATAAAAAAAATTTTTATTGGACCTCTTTGGTAGTAAGGTCCGAGTTTTATGCTTTTCCCCTGCCTCATTCCTGCTGAAAGTAAATAAAAGGGTGTCTTCAGTGCAATAACAGTGTTGTTAACAGTTAGATATATGTCAGGGGGAGATTTGGAATTTGAGGGGGGGATGATGATGAGTTCTGTTTTAGCCAGGTTGAGTTTCAGGAATCGGTCAGACATCCATGATATTGTGGCTGACAGGCAGCATGAGACCTTATCCAGGACTGAGGGAGACAGGTCAGGGGTGGACAGATAGATTTGAGTGTCATCAGCATACGGATGGTACTGTAAACCAAAGGAGGATATGAGACTACCGAGAGAGGAGGTGTACAGAGAAAAGAGGACTGGTCCAAGGACTTAACCTTGGGGAACACCAACAGGGAGGAGAATGGTAGTGGAGGGGTCCATTGAAAGGATCAGTCAGACAGATAGGAAGCAAACCAAGAGAGAGCTATCTCACTGATACCAATGGAGCACATGATTTGTATTAGAAGGGGGTGATCAACACTGTAAAAACCAGAGGAAAGATCAAGGAGAAGGAGGAGGGAAAAGTTTCCTTGAGACTTAGCTCTGATGAGGTCATTGGCCACTTTAGTAAGGTCTGTTTCGGTGGAATGGTTAGCGGGAAAACCAGACTGGAGAAGGTCAAGGAGAGAGTTGGAGCTCAGGTAACCAGTGAGTCTTTTGTAGACATGGCGCTCAAGTTTGGAAACATGGAGAGGGAGATAGGAAGATAGCAAAAGGGTACGGAGGGGTCTAGTGAGTGTTTCTTCTGGATAGGGAGAATTATGGCATGTTTGAAAGCAGAGGGGTAGATAACAGTAGAAAGGGAGAAGTTGAATAGTTTGGTTAGGGCAGGGGACAGGGTGGAAGTATGGGCACGGAGTAGATCAGAGGGAATCGGACAGGTAGTAGATGGAAATGATGAGAAAAGACTTCATCCACAGTAACAGAGCCAAGGGAGGCCAGTGATGACATTCTGGTGGAAGGGGTGGATATGGTTGGAGTGGCCCAGTGAGCAGAGACATTTTATCTCTAAAGTAGGTGGCAATGACTTGGACAGAGAAGGATGTTGTGGGGGGAACAGGTGTGGAGTTTAGGAGGGAGTCAATTGTTGAGAAGAGGCTGTGTGGGTTGGAGTTTTGTAGCTTGTCTTTGTAGTCAGCGCTGAAGCCAGATGTCTTTTGTCTGAAGACTTTGTTGAAGTCAACGGTCTTTTGTACCTGTTTGGTGTGATTGTTGTGCCAGGGATGGGGGTTAGCAAGACAGGGGTAGCAGAAGGTGGCAGGGGCAACTTTATCCAGAGCCAGAGAAAGAGTGTGGTTGAACCGAGGGCCAGCTTTATCCGGAGATGGGATTTTAGAGACAGTGGGGATTAGGGACCTAAGGCAGTTTGAGAATAGGTTGTGGTCAAGGTTAAGGATATCTCATTGACCATGTCTGGGATGTGGAAAGGGGGGGCAAGAGTTGGATAGGTTGAAGGTGATAAGGTTGTGATCAGAAAGAGGAAATGGTGAGTTGTCAAGTAGGGTGAGGTTGCAGAGTTTGGAAAATACCAGGTCTAAAGTGTCCAGCAATGTGTGTGGGGCTATTTATGTTCTGTGTGAGTCCAAATGAGGAGGTAATGGGGAGTTTGGCTGAGGAAGGATGGTTGGGCTCATCCACTGCAACTGTAAAGTCACCAAGGGGGATGGAAAAGAATGTGTGGGAGCCAAGAGGCAACGTTATCCAAACATTGCAAACAGATCTAGGGGTATGTGTAAGGTGCAGACCTCTAAAAGAGAGAGCAGCAGCAGAGGTGGAGTCAAAAGGGGAAAGACATGTTTCAGTGGAAGCCAGGAAGTTCATTAATAGAGAAAGAGGAAGGTTGTGTATAGCCTAGTGTTTACCATTCATGTTTTACTAGCTACAATATTCATAAATAATGGCTGTGTGTTTAGGTACTGATGTTAGACAACCAACACATGCAACCTTATGGCCTAGCTAAACAAACCCAGTATGATTTAATACTATGAAATGTAGCAGTTTTTTTAGAGATTAGAACATGCTTTATAATAAAAAGAAAGTTAACTGCAAAATTCTAGTAAGATAATATAAATCCAGTACCTTGACCTTGTGTTACTGTGTAGAATTCAGCCTGGATTCGGGCTGCCTCCTTACGATTACCCTTTACGATGTAGAAATGACTGAGGATTGCCAGGCTGATTTTCACAAACAATTTGAAGCAGAAAAGTGCCAGGATAGTGAAGTAGACATTGGAAAGTTGCTGAGCAAAAGGTTTCTCCTCCAGCACCGTCATAGCTGTACCAGAGTCTTTGTCACTGTTTAGGAGTGGGTCCGAACTGTTGACAGGATCACATGGCTACAGCCAGAAGCTGCTCACAACAGCTGGTACTAGGAAATCAGATATCAGGTGGTCATGATGCTTGGTGCTGAAAATATGAGGATTATTTATGTTGGGCATAACTTCTAAGGCCACTTCCAGTTCCATAAAGTCAAAGTCAATTACTGACGTAAATAAAATTAAAGGTGACGTCCTGTAAAAACAAAAATATTTACAACTCCATGTTTTAGAAACAGTTAGCTTTATTCAGTAAATTGTTTTTGCATTTAAGTGAAATAAGTGCAATATTCCACACCAATTAATCATAAATTAGACATTTGAAGTATATACTATTACTGGTTGCTAATAGTTAGCTCAAAGAACTAACGCGTTAGAATGATAAAATCTTCCCTTTATTAATTGCAATTTTTTGGATAGAGGGAAAAAAAATTCAATATTGCATCTTCCTTATAACATTATAAATGTATTTTATTGAATACATACATGTTTATGAAACTATATTTATGAAAAGAAATAATGGTAGTGTATCTACTTATCAATACATCTACAAGGTAACCACTTTCTAGTGGTCA
>NW_027319122.1:0-4567 GCF_032062135.1 Pyxicephalus adspersus
CCAAAAATGATAAATCTTCCACCAATGACATGGCCCTCTGGTCACTCAGCTAAGGTCTCAATCAGTCCTGCTAAGACGATGATCTCTGAAGATCAGTTGCTTTCCATTGTGGGATGAGACGTGTTGGCCCAACCTTGGACTCATTACGAAGTTATATTTCTGTCTCTGAGAAAGACAAAAAGTCCCCTGGGTCCCCTTCTAAAAAAACCCTTCTTTTTTCTTCTGTAAAACCTATATTTGGAGTACCTATATTTATATACATTCCAATGGGATGTATATTTTATTTACCCCATTTCATCCTCAGTGAATCGAATTCTTTCACTGGCAAAAGTACTCAATATTCACTCCATCCATTCCAGGAGCCAGGGAAAGCAGATGTCTCCAAGCATGAAATCCTCCATAAGGATCTAGGTTGGATTTGATCCTTCTTTGGTTATTTCTTCCTAGTAATGCTTTGCAACATCTGGGAGCCACAGGGGCCCTAGACAAAGGTATCCACTTTCTGAATGCTAGCACACATCCTTCCACATGGAGAGGACTACCTCCAGAGTATTGTATGCTGCACCATGAAGAATCTCCAAACATGCTAGACCCGTGTTTCCCACCCAGGGTTCCTCCAGAGGTTGCCAGGGTGCAATGAGCATTTTGTACCTCTCAGGTCAGTATAAGTGACCCCAATGATCTTTTTGGCTATCTGTAAGGGTGACATTCTTCCCACTGGCCAGCAATGTAAGAGGAATTCATCCCACTGACCACCACACTAATATACTGTGATCTGTGGGTATAGAAATTATAGAAGGGGGGCCCTGAAGACCTGAAAGTTATTTTGGGGTTCCCCTTGTAAAAAAGATTATTAAAGGTTGCTATAGATGTTAGATTGTCAGCAATTCAACAATTATAAATAAAAACTTCCCTGCACCATAGGTGTATCCATGAAAAAACGGTCTGTGTTGGGAGACATCCATAATATTTATTGTTACATTGCAACAACTAGACAAAAATCTATTTTTTTCCTTTTGTTTTCTGCCTTTAGAACTAAATATCAGTGCCTGGATGATAGAACACATGTAACATTTCCCATCCTCTACTCCTCTGGTTCCAATCTTTTCTATCACATGATCTATCTCACTAGGGGGGGCTGTCTTATTTGATGGCCCTGCCTTATCATCGGGGAAACACGGTAATAGGAATGATTGTAATTCATGAGTGTGCAAACCTTGAGTAGGGCTCCCATGCTGGCCCTGAAATTACGTGGGAAGTCACTGGGTACCTAACCCCTTATTACCCCTTAGAATCCGAAATCCAGGCAAATAGCCAAGTGTACAGTTAGGTTCACACATATGAATCTCCCAGCTGTGTTTATGATTCCCACGCCTTTGCCAGACAATATAAGCAGAAGGGAAAGAACACGAATACGTGGGCATGTATAAAAATATGAGTGCCGGCTGGTCTGTGGAGGGGTGGGAGTAATAAATGGGTCATTTCTGTCTGTGTGGCCCTTCCTTTCACTGTCTAACTGACCCCGATGTCATTATAAAGATGACCTGTCACTGTCTATTTATCATGTCATAGGCAGCTTATGATAGTAATAAAGTAACATGAAATCATAAAATGTAATAAAATCAATGAAACCAAACCTAAAGGACCCTCAGCCCAGACCCGTACACATACGCACAATGCACATGTATATACACATAAAGGGGAATCATTGTAAATTCCAGAGACTTCATTTGTCATCATTCTACATTAGTGAAAAGGTTTGGAAAGGTAATACGGGCTCAATATATGGGATTTGTGTTTTTATTGTTTTATGCGCAGTAAAATAATTTGTATGAACACATTATTGAAAACACAGATTTGCTGAACAAATATCACACAACATAAGACAATTGCATGTGACATTGATTTTGTTGGCTTTTTCTTTCCATTTCTAATATTGTAAATATTTGTTATTATGCTTTACATTGTCCTGCCAAAAATGAAGATTTGAACAAGTTCATAAAAAAGTCAAAAAAAAGATTAACAGTAATATAAGTCAGTCAGACCTTATCAGGAGACCAGTGATGGGTTAATCTGAGTAATGTGTTTTCTCCAAAATACAATATATATGTGAAATTTGATTTTGTATTGTTAGGTAAACATAATATGGTCATTAAAATTACTGGGAAGGTGAGAGGAGGGAAAGGGGCACAAATGAAAAAAAAGCATGTCAGTAAAAAGGTTTAATACCATCTGGAAAGCACATTTTAAAGCCGCCTAATGATTTTTGAGTTAATTGCAAAGCCCTGTGAAATTGTTGATATGTTAAGAGGAGCTGGGGACATGCCTCAAGTGAAAAATGCATCTAAAACCTAAAATATAACCAAAAACATGTTTTCTCAGAACACGTGCATATATTCCAAAGACATTGTAATTATTTTTACCAACATTTTTGTACAAATCTCCTGCCCAAAGGCCACACCATTCTATGTCTGATAATAAACAGGTATGGGCATTGTATTACTTCTTGTATCGGTGTCACAATATGACATTCATTTACATAATTCACAATGCATCCCCGTAAAACAGTAAATAACTTCCACTTTGCTGCTAAGATTGTTCATCTTCTTCCAAAGTGACTTGAAAGAATTTTGGAACATGCCGAAGCTGAGGATTTTCCAGCAGCCTAGAATCTATTCAAAGGATTTCTATTTAATATTGCTCTCTGCCATCTCATCATCTGTGCGGGGGGCCACGCGGACGGGTAGAGAGAATCCCACGTGACGCCATCAGTGAGTTCAGGAAATTTTAACATTTATTGAGTTTCTTTGTCGGTCACTCTGGTTGGCCGATGGGCTGAGCTGGCGGCGGGCAATGATTCACCTGCCGGGATAATATTCTTGTAGCTCTGGAAATCATTGTACAGTCAGATGAGGAGCCACACTGGCACATTCACATATCAATGGTCATTATGTCGGTGCCGTGCCATTTATTAATGTATTGTGGCTGATTGGTGATTGGACAATGACGTTCCCGTGTGCCGAGCATTGTCCGTCTAAAGACTCTTCATTGACTATGAAATCAATGCTCTGTTTGATGCATTTGAAGAGAAAAGGGCCAATCCTCAACAACCGTCATAATATTATAGGCAGAAAATGGCAAAAACCCGCCGGCCAGGCCCAATAGAGCCGCTGTACCTGATATTATGAGAGTGGAATCGCAGCAAAAGAAAGAGGAGCGCTGCTATTCTGTGTATACTTTCCTCTTCCTTCCTTCCTTTCCCTTCTCTTCCTTTCTTCCTTCCTTCCCTTTCCTTTTCCTTTTCTGTCCTCTTCCTTCCTTCCTTCCTTCCCCTTCCTTCATTTCCTTTTCCTTTCCTTCCTTCCTTCCTTCCTTCCTTTCTTCATTCCTTCCTTCCTTCTCTTCATTCCTTCCTTCCTTCTCTTCGTTCCTTCGTTCCTTCCTTTGTTCCTTTCTTCCTTCCTCTCCCTTCTCTTCCTTCCTTCCTTTCCCTTCTTCCTTATTTCCTTTGATTTCTTCTTTTGTATCCTTCCTTTTCTTACCTTTCCTCTTCTCTTTCTTCCTTCCCTTTCCTTTTCCTTTTCGTTTTCTTTCCTCTTCCTCTTCCTTCCTTACCTTTTTTTTCCTACCTTCCTTCCTTCCTTCTATCCTTCCTTCTTTTCTTCCTTCCTTCCTTCCTTCTTTCCTTCCTTCCTTCCTTCCTTCCTTCCTTCCTTCCTTCTTTCCTTCCTTCCTTTCCCTTTTCTTCCTTCATTCCTTCTTTCCTTCCTTCCTTCCTTCTTTCCATCCTTCCTTCCTTCCTTTCATTTCTTCTTTTGTACCCTTCTTCCTTCGTTCCTCTTTTCTTTTTTCCTTTCCTATTCCTTCCTTCCTTCTTTCTTATCCTGATATCATGAGTGGAATTACAGCAATGACAATTGGAGGCCTCACAATTTATTTCCTTCCTTATGTTCATTATATATGGTTGGGAAGGTACCAGATTTTGCCAGATGTTTTATATTTTTTTCCTGGGAACATATTCCTACAACTTCGGTTTATTAAAAACAATATATTCCCAAAGGAAAGGAAAGACATTTCTTGGTTTTGCTCATCCCTGCAGAAAGATCGGCTGTATACACTTGCTATTAGCATTGTTTCGTGTGATTTCAGTGGCTTCCATCATTTCTCAGAGGTAAGTCTCTATAAAATAAATGGCTCTGCATAACAAGACTCAGGGAGTCTGAGTTAGAAAAAGTCAAAACCAACTCCTGTTTGGTCTCAAAAACTGAAAGTGAGAGTGAATTTCTCAACAAAGAGATGGAAAGCAATCAAAGCTTGACTGGAACTCAAATTATTTTACATGCAACTTAAAAGAAGAAAAAAAAAAGTGTCTGCCTACTGTCCCAAGTTAAAGCTCCCGCCACCTCCTCTCTTCCCTAAGCTGCATCATATGCACCATGCGGGTTCCAGCCTTTACTCCTTACCTCTGGTCATTCTAAAAAGACCTCGTCACCAGACCCCCAATAAAAAGTGTTCCTTTCCCTGCAAACCCCAGTATTTGTATTTTAATCATCTATATCAGATCTGT
>NW_027319123.1:0-4565 GCF_032062135.1 Pyxicephalus adspersus
TCGGTATTGGCGGAGCGGGGTGACTGTTGTAATGGTGGAAACAATACTGAAGCGTACGGCTCGGCAATGGTCGCCTCATACAACTTAACACTACATTGACGTCATGCTGCGCCTGCCTTGTTTTTCCATCTCTAGTACAGTTTGTGAATTTAGTGCAATAAAAAGGGGAAAATTGTCATTCAGAATATAAGAATTTATTGGAATATTATTTTTGTTTTATTATTAATAAAACATAAAAATTGCAAAAAATGTCCACATTTTTCTGTGAACCACCAAGATTTTCTCACGGACCACAAGTTTGCCACCACTGGCCTAGAGAGTCCAGCACTACCCCTGCCTGAGAATTTACTGTGAAATAAAAAGGAGAAGTGATGAGGTTATCTTACTTATCTTATGCATGACTCTTTACAGCACATAGTTCCTTCTTGCTCATCTGTGAAATCAGACATCATTCTTAGCATACATGCCTGCCAGGTTTGCAGAATGGGAAGTAACAATGTCAGCCTCCATCCAGCCCTTATGTCACTACTGGATGTAGGGAAGAACCACAAATGCAGCAGGGAGACCAGGTATTTAGCACAAATTTGGGTCTTTTAACAAGTTTAGTACAAGAAAAATTACCTCCTAATTATGTTCTGTTGAGCGGGGGTCACAAACCTTTTGGAGCTCGCAGACCATTAAATCCCCGCATGCAGGGGGAAGAGACTTTCCCTATAGTGACGTCATGATGCCAGAAGCCCCCCACTATCATATTGCAGGTCTGAGCTTGTGATGGGAGAGTGGGTGGATAGAGTCCAGAGACACAACCCGTCCACCGCCCCGAGCCCGGGATCTGTACCCTAACCCAGCTGAGCGGTGTACCAGCCAGAGCCGCGGACCACCGCTGGTCTCCATGCTCTTGGGCCAATGGGCCGCAGACCGGGGGTTGGTGACCCCTGCTGCTGAGGACTCAAAGTTCTGAATTTTCCTTTTTTGCCTTTTTCCTACCAGCATTGGTCATCAGGAAAATAAAATGAATGTATCAAAGGACTGACATGAGCTCTAACCCACTGACACTCTCACCCACATTTAATTTAAAATTTAAGAAATAATATTGCAATATGCTTTAATTTATTACCATTCACCCATCACGCAACATCTCTGCAACATTGCATGTACTGGTGTGAATGATTAACATATTTCAACACTGCAAAGCAAAACTTCCTGGATTGGGATAGAAGGGTGGGTCACATGGCCCGGGGCCCCGGTGACAATATGTTATGTCTTGTATTACCTCTGCACCTCTTAAATGTAATTATTTTCAGTGTCAGGAGATTAGAATAACAGAGAGACATGATAAATTCCCATTAAGCCTTTATAGTTCATACATTACTTCGACACTCAGCTAAACATTACTAAAGATGGAAACTTGGTGCAGACGAAGGACTCCCGGACATTCCCAGCCTCGGAGGGTTTATATAGCCAGACTTTAAAGTGCCCATCGAAGAGCCATTAACAAAACATCCACTTCACTTAGCTAAGCACTATTTGTATCATAAACTGACCGCATAATAAAAGGCCATCTGCCTGGTAAAAATTCTGTAGCCCTTTGGATAGTAAAGCTGTATTGGAACACTCCATGCAGCTGTATTGTGAGCCACCTTTATCCATATTTTAGATATCAGTCGCTGGATCTTTCGTTATGAGTCCTCTCAGTTCTATGAAAAGGGGAGGAAAGACGAGCGCCACCCCATTGTGCTCCATGAAAATACAGTGGTCATTCGTACTCGATCATTTATTGAACCGCCAGATAAGGGATTTGGGGGACAGTTGAATAAACACTAGATTTTTATGTAAGACAATCACAATTGTTCATCTCAGGTGAGTATTATCCACTTACCCTTGTGGTCAGTCCAGTTTCTGAGCAATTTAGCACTCTAGATGCCCCCCTATCCCTGTAGAACATGGGTCCCCAACCCCCAGCTCTGGCCAGAGCACCCCAAGCTGGGGCTGGAAAAAGAACCTCGCTTGGAGGAGGAGTACTGGCCAGAGCCGCAGACCAAGTCCCCCATACTGACCGCAGGCTCAGAGCGGTGGGCCGGTTGTGTCTCTGGAGGCTTAGACCTGCAATGGGAGAGTGGGCAGGTTATGGCATCACGACATCACTCTGGGGGAAGTTTCTTTCCATTTCAGTGACACTCAGCTCTTAGTGGTCTGCAAGCTCCAAAAGGTTGGGGACCACTGCTGTAGAACAATAGTTGATAGTGGTCAACAAGTGAGGGTACCATTCAATTGGTGGTGTGCAAAACATGCCATGGTAAAAAGTGAACTAACTTTGTTGGTAGTGGCTAAAAAGCCATAAACCATGGCACAACCCAAATATGCAAAATCAAAGTCAATCTCAAAGCATATACAAACTCCTTCTCATCCTTTCTCCCCATTCCTCACCTAAAAATCCTTCTAAATCCATCATCCTTGTCCTTTGCAGGCACATTTTCCAGTTGTGTAAAGTAAAACTGCATAGTCTTCTGGAACCTAGGAAGATCCCACTTATGGACAGTCAATGGTAGATGACGAGCTTTGGGACCTGGATTGCCATGTGATTGTAGACTGGACTGCAGGGTATTATGGACTTTAAGATAATAAACATTTAATGCTTCCAATATTACAAAGATATTGTCATGTCTTTGCCCACTCTGTTCCTTGAGAATGATCGGTATGTTCCTTGTGGCACAACTGATTGACTGCCAGTCTTATCCCCCCTCCCCCCTGCTTGGGTGCTTTTATATACAAGGTTATAAGAGGCTGATGTAAAGTACAACATACATGCATTGCAATAAATGCATTAATACATTTATTGGCATAATACAAATTGGCATCTTTGACCAGTTTTGTCCAAAGATTCTTAATGCGTAATGTAGGTTGGAGGAGTGTTAGACCCTCCAACAATTTTTATTACAATCTGTTTCCTCGTTGGAAACATTCACCCCTCCTTGTTCTGGTGACCTTTGTTACTAAGACATAAATAATAGGGAATTCTAAATTTCAGATTTTTCACAAAATAATGGGGTAAATCATCCAATTGGGGATAATGATTTTAGTGAAAACTTTAAAATGGGAATTTTGCTCACTTTGGGGAATTTCCGGTTCTGCTTTCCACAAGGTGATATAAAATCTCCCCGGAAGAGCTTAGATAATAAAAAAAAAACTTTATGAGAGAAGGAGGAATCTTTCCTAATACTATGAACACTATGTAAAATGGAAAAAAAAGTTTTGGCTATACTTACATAACCTTTTACATCTCCGGTGAATAGAGCCACTCCTTGTTTATATTTCCACAGTAAATTATGAGCATAATTTTAAGATTAGCATACCGATTCCTTATAAACATGACACAACCCACTTTTTTGTTTTCTGTAAAGCACTGAGCCTGCCCTGGAAATGCTAATTATCAACTTCCAGTGTCCTCTGTCCAAAGTGATGTACAATGTACGATCTCCTATATCTCCGAAAACTGCAATACCACTCCAACTAATTCACCTATTTATCATGTTAATTAATTAATTGTATAAATAGAATGATTAGAATGATTTTTGTTTTATATTCATCAGGGGTTGTCCTGCTTGTGGGGCAATCTTGGTCAGATGACCCCAACAGTTATATTGGCAGTAGCATATCAATTAATAGGGGGCTTTGGGGAGGACACCACCTCCATGACCCTGACCCAGTGGTACTCTGGGCCTCGAAATCAGGGTGGGCCATCATGATAACAGCTCCTTCTTGTAAATCATTGGTAAGCTTAACAAAAGGAATCAAGATGTAATCCAGAACTGCCCAGAAGATGCCCATAGACTGACCATAGAATGCAGTACATGTCAGCCCAGTCACTATAATATCACTGTAGAGGCTTTGGTATTAGAATTTCAAGTCAATTTCAAAATTTCAAAATGTGTGGCTTTTTTAAAATTTTAAAATAATAGTGGTCTTCCATGAAGGTCCTTTTTGCTATAGGGTGACAATGCCCTGTCCTCAAATTGTTCTGAATTTCTACCCTGATTCACACAGGACTACCGGCAGGTTGGAGGATATATCACACACCAGGTCAAATGTTGTCTCCATCAGGAAATCACCCAGGATACACAATATTTTATTGAATAAAATGTCATTCCATAAAATGTGGAAGTTGTCCCCAGAAAAGACAAGCACTAGGCACAAAAATATGGTCTGTAGGCTCCCAATTGCTGGTCTTTTTTTTCTGGCCTACCATGTATTGTTCTATATTGTGTCTCTGTGTGGATCATCCTCTACCATCTTTGTAAAGGCAGAGCTGTCTTATATCAAAGCTGCCCCTCCACCGGATGACTGGTGATCCGATGATTGTTGGGTTTTGATCAAAAAGCAGCAAGAGAAGTGGAGGAATCACACATCAACAGAATGGATGAGGATTAAGCAGGACGATCCTTGCAATGAAGGTCCTCAGGTACAGCTTCCTCTCCAGCAAGAAGAACAGAGAGCAGAACAGTACTGAGATCACCAATCTCTCTATATGTGGTGACACTAGCAATCAAAGGCATCAGTGACTTAAA
>NW_027319124.1:0-4565 GCF_032062135.1 Pyxicephalus adspersus
CATGAACGGTGCTGTATGTACAGCATCGTTCATGCATCGTGCAGTCTTTTCTGCAATTTTTCTCGTTGGAAAGGATCTTTCACGATCCTTTCCAACGAGAAAAATTGCAGGTGTGTATGCAGCTTTAGTTCATGCAACTACCAGACTTTGTCCAGCCAAGTGTTTGCCACTTTCTGTCTGTGTTCAGCCATACTTTTGCCATTTTCAGACAAACGTCTATCCAAATTTGTATCCAGCAAAGTTTTCACCAGATACAGCCCACATCTAGCTTCAAAGTTTATTTATTCAGGTGTGCTCTGGCATATAAGCCTGTAATGTAATTGAGAGAGAAGTTTGTCTTTCTTTGCTTGTGTAAAACTGTTTAGTTCTAATGTTTGTGGATACAAACACGGTTACAAACACGTACAATGTGAGAAGGCTGCTACTTAATGATATCCATTTAAAAAAAATGCTCAATATGTAGTAGCCAAGCACATTTTTACAAGAAATAAAAGGGGTGAGTATTGATACTTATTCTAGTTATTTTCTCACTTTCTTCAACTAAAACCATCAGAGCAAGTGGAAAGCTTTGTGGATTAAGTTTCTATATATATAGTAGGAGGTAGAGTGATGCAAGTAATAGGAGTAATTCAAGAGCTAAAAATAATAACAGTTATAGTAATTTAAGTAGGTAAGCTAGGTAAGCCTCCAACTTCAAGAATCTGATGGCTTACAAAGGGCTAGATACCTATCATACAAACATAATGTTAAGCTTCTTGCTCCCAATAAATGATCAAACAAAATGCCAGATCCCAGTCATATAAATCTGGATCATAACTCCCACAAATGCCTTCTCGCAATACAAGTCCACTGTTTTTTTTTTTTGTTTTCTTTTTCAATGAAATCACTACTTTTGTCAAGGATTACTAGTTTTCCAAAGCGATTACCAGATTTTAAACCCTGATTACCAGTATTATTGAAGTATTGTGGATATTATAATCACCTTTTCCTCTGGCTGATTAACATCTAATAATACGCTGTTCTTTTTTGCCTAAGTTATCATTTGAATTAAATACATTTTAAATTGTTTGATAAATTATTGGCAATCACTGTTGAAAAAAATAGTGATATATAATTTTGTAATCTTTTTTAAAAACTTCTATTCTATCGGCTAGTTTTGTGGTGAATAGCACTCAAACAAACACCAGATGGAGCTAGGCACACAACTTCATCTGGCCATGCAGTGGGCTTTTGTGGGTTTCATGTAGTGGAATTATGACAATGGGCAAAATGTATTTTATATCAAATCCATCCATATATTCTGTTAAATTATATGGCTTTTTCAAATAAATCTAAAGGTTTCTATAGTCTAAAGTGAACGATCATGAAACCAGTCATTATTCAACTACAATAGGGTCTCTATAATGTTCATAATTGTATTATGAGCACTATGTTCTGCAGAAATGTGTTATATTTAGGTTTCTTTGGTATTGGAATTGGTGTTTTATGTAATGTTCTGCTTCTGAGTTGTGCTAGATGCTTTGTTGTAAGGTGTGATGTGCTGTGTACAATATTCTGCAGGATGTTGTGTATTATGATGTGCTGGGTGGAATAATTTGTATTTTAACATTTTCTTAAATATTATATGTTTGATACAATATTGTGCAGTGTAACATGTATCAGATGCATGTTTTGTAAGGTATTCTTGGTGCAACAATCTGATTGATCTGTGCTAAATGTAAATTACTGAACAATGAGGTGTACTGGCTGTAACATATATTTAAGGATGGAATTCATAGCCTGCCATTTCTTGAATTCCCAAACTATCTGTGTGACCCTACTGCAAAGCTGACGTAAAAGATCCAACCACATGCTGAGGTAAACCATACGATTTACTGGGGCATTAAAATACTAATGCTTACTCAGCTACTCCTATATACCAACTCTTTACAATGGTGGACTTTGTCTTATTGCATCTCTCTGTGGCATTGCTAAATGCGCGAATTATGTAGGTCCTAATAATTAATGGTTTGCCAAATGAAGCTTTAAAAGGCTACCACTTTTCCAATGAAAGTGCATTTTATTCATATTTATAATTTATCCTCCATCCCCCACCACACTTTATACCGCACATTTTTTATTTGCATTATGCCCCTTTATTTAGAAATGGAATGATCAATGTATGGTATAAAGTGTAAAGTACCATGCCGATAAAAAAGAACTTACTGTTCTACAGATGCTTGCAGAGAATATGGGAGGTGTGTGGTTAACAGACCAATGACTAAAGACTGTCAGTTTTTCTTTTCAAATTTACCTTGGCCTTGCTTAAAAAAGGGCTCAACCAGGACTGCAATATAGATAGCTTGTAGTACTTCTAAACTCTTCTGCAATGCTGGTCATGCATCTTAAAATGTAATTGTGATGGCTACAAGTCTTGTTCGGTACAAAATCATTACTGACCATTGTATATGTCAAAATAACTTATAATGGACATGTGAGGATCAGAACTGGAGCAATAGAAGAAGGTGGCCTGCTCTTAAGAATCATGTTATTTTAGATCATATGGTTTCCCAAATGCATGTGTATTGATTACCAGGGAAAGTTTGTAGTCCTGGAGGCAGGGATGCCAATAATACATAGAGGGTTGAGTCCAAAAAGATGATTAGGAGCCTAATGTGTTTTGTTGGCAGCTCAACAGGTATTTCGGTGTACTAACAGCGTTGTCAAAAGGATAAAGCACTGGAAAATGTGCATACATTACAGAGATATTCTATGTGTAACATATTCTTTAATTGTCATATTAAAGTGTGTATGGATCAGCTTTGATCTTTATATACAGGCACTCTTGTCTTCTTCTCATAGCACCGAGTTACACCTACAACTATCAGGATGTAAAAGTCCAGCGCTTTGGGGAGCTCTAGAGGTTCTGACACTTCATCATACAATGTAGGTAGGTGAAATGTCCGTGAAGGTCCTCATTGTCTAAGTATTGTGCAACTGGACTATTTATGTAATGTTAAAGATGTTTTAATCCCAGTAACTTCTTCATTTGAACAGCAACTGAAATTTGCAACCACATTTGTTATTAGGATGTCTTCTACAATACAGATCGAGTCCAGTTGAATGTGACCAACTATTTCTATCTGAAGTGGGTGAGGGGTACTGCCAGGAAAAGGCATTTCTTTATCTTGATTTGGAGAAGTGGGAAGGACCTGTGTGCAACCTGGACCTATGATCCAAAGGCATCTATATGTACCCAGGAATCAATTTGAACATTTGAAGGTCAGGCTAAAAATATGCAGGCAGTAATTGGCATTAACTGTCTAGGGGGTCTCAGGGATGACCGTGGAATGAAAAAAATTCCCTGAAGATAAATTTAGTTACTTGTGTCTGTGCTGTCGCTGAAACTGTTATTGCAAAACACAGTCAAGCTTTTTTTTGTCATTCTGTATTAGTTTGGCCATTTTTACATATCAGTTGTTGCAGAAACATAAAATAGATTGAAGATGTTATTAACCTTACAATTCTTCTTGGCATTCAGGAAAGTACAGAGCTGTAATAGACTCTCCAATGTGCCAACATGCTAAATTCTGAGACTAGATTTTTTTAAAAATATAATTGAATTAAATACTATAATATAAATAGTATAACAACTCTAAGTTGGAAGCATGAATATTTAGAAGGGATTCTGTTATAAACACTGGCATCAACAGTCTGTAGTCCAGTTTACTAGTTTGATTCTCATTACTTATGTGCATGCATACCACCAGCCTACATAATTCTGTCAAGTTTGACTAAGGAAGGCTATTAATGATCATTATATTATTTATTGTTTTCAGAGCTAAGACGGAAGGGTTGAAAGTCTTGTTGCACACCCAATTGTAGGCTTATTAGGCTTTCATTATAGTGCACATGGCACATTTTGTAGCACAATACACTCTGCTGCTTGACCAAAGGATAGCACTACCAGACATTGGATTGGGCTCCAATATAAAAACATTGGTGGGCAACTAGGTGACCCTTATTGTCTTATTACTATATGTGATGGTGGAAGATCTTTGCAATGCAGTTAAATAGATGCCGAATTTTTCCATTTAGTTTTAGTTAGCTCGTAAACTCTGCAGATATGGAAAGAGAAGTTGTAAGGAGGTACCAAGAATGAATCAAGGTGCAAGAGAGCAAAATGGTGACCAGAGGGCAGATAACAAATAATCAGGGAGGAGCAGGACATGTAAGATAGAAGCAGCAGTGGAATAAAGAGGGAGCTTGAATACATAGCCAGGAGACAGTGTAAAGCCTGCTTAGTGCACACAATCCTTTTTTTGGTGGCTGCACATGTATGGTTTATATGGTTAATAATGTAAGGTTAATAACTGAGTCCTCCGTGAAACAAAACAAAGCACCTGTATCAAATGAGCCTTTACATCAATTTATTCAACCCAAGGTTTAGCATACAGTTAATTGCAAAAAAATTGGAATTACTCTAGGTGTTTCTCCTCCTGTATCACTGTCTGTATTAGTCTGTCATTTGCAATCCCTATTTAATGTACAGCGCTGCGTAATATGTTGGCGCTATATAAATCCTG
>NW_027319125.1:0-4559 GCF_032062135.1 Pyxicephalus adspersus
TTATTATTATTATTATTATTTTAATCAATACTTAGCTCAATTCATTTGTGTGGCTTTTTTTCTTGCTATAAAGGTCTGTAATGTTGACTCTTCCCTTCTATTCTTCATCAGTGAGCCTGCTTTATTAAAGCTCTACAAAACTGGAGGAGAAAGACTAGCATAAGAAAAGAGTGATCCAGCAAACCTGGAGAACTTTAAAAAATCATGCAGGGAAAAGTGCAGGGAAAGTGACTGGTATTACATTTTTTATATATATTTTAAGTTCTGGAGGAAAGCAGGTTTAAAACCAAAATCAAGTTAATTTATTAAGTTGTCTGTGTCCCAATAGGAAAAGCTCCCCAAAATGAGGGGATATCCCATTTTGGTTAGTTGTTAATAAAGCATTTGTCCTTAGATGTTTTAGCCAGGCACAAGGTCACCAGGAATAATAGAGGGGTGAATGCCATCAGAGGTTATGAATAAAACACTATGAAAAACTATACAAAATGGAAAAAAGTATATATTTGCAAGCACATAATTTGTAAGAAAAAAAAACACTTGTATGTCAAAAAGAACCTTTCTAGTATGTCCTTGAATCTGCAATTTTTATATATCTGTGTTGAAATTCTGTTTATCTGCCATGCAAAGTTCTGTAACATTTGTGATAAAAGAACTGCTACAGTAAAGAAAAATCCAGTTACTGAAAATCACTGTCATAAAATTTAAAATGCCAAATACCTATAAAAATCCATAAACATTAGATCTTTTTTCTTTTCTTATTCTTACATGACCCTGAACGCTGGATTTATTCCAAGAACATTCCACAGAAAGACATTTTCCTCTAGATTAATATTATTAGTGGAGGGTAACATAGTCGGCTCGGAAGATTTAGTATAGAGATGTTTCAGAGCTGAACAGCAATGCTAATGTTTCTATTTAATTTGCTCGTGATGTAAACATAAAATATTGCACTGGCACTAAATTCCGTCTTGTGTTTTGATTTATATTCCGGTGTATCCATTTCATTGTCATTCTCTTGTGTCTTTCCTAATGAAATATGCTGTGCAATACTTATTTTATGGCTTCCTAGATCAGCCAGTTCAAATACATGATAATAAAAGCACATTATGAAGGGTTGAATTTAATTCCTAACACATATTTCCGTGTATAGTCGAATAATAGTGTACAAATAATCCATAAAGGGTTATCATGGGTGGTAATGTTTCTGATGCTGTAACATATTAAACATATAACTACTAGTGGCATTATTATAGGTTACACCACTTGTCTGAGAACAGAGGCCAATACTAAGGCCATAGGATGTGTGATCTTGTTAAAAAAGAAGGACACTATGGGCCCAAGCTCTCCAAGACTGGAAAAGATGTTCTATCAGGGGATCATGGGTGATCCAGCAAACCTGGAATGGATTTCTTAAAGTCATTTGCTATTTGGCAAATGTTTTCAATTCTTGAACAGGTTTGGTGGACCACCCAGGTTCTTTCATGATAGTCTATCTTCTTCCGGCGCTGCATTCATTGATCAGAGCAGCCCGTAATCTTTTTTTTTGAACAAAATTAATACATTTTTTTTTTAATTTGAGCTCTATCTGCAAATTTACACTGGCCATTCTTGCTTACAATTTCGGTAAGTGAGAACGGCCGAATACGCCGCAAGATAGGGTTTTAAAAACTCGCTCGCTCATTCCTATAGCAAAGCTGCCGTGAGAGAGGCCCAAGTTTAATTCTGTCTTTAGGAAAAGTCACAACTGCTCGAGCTATGCCAGTGACATCCTTGGGTGAGCTTATTAGGGAAGGTGTGTGAGCTGTGTGTACAGGGATAATCCCTGGGTGCTGAGATGCCGC
Source organism: Pyxicephalus adspersus (assembly GCF_032062135.1). Taxonomy (NCBI): domain Eukaryota; kingdom Metazoa; phylum Chordata; class Amphibia; order Anura; family Pyxicephalidae; genus Pyxicephalus; species Pyxicephalus adspersus. The sequence continues at coordinate 1,842 of NW_027319125.1, forward strand.
CTGCACACAGGTTGATCATATGGGTGTCACTGAGTTCAATGACAGTAAAAGGGTTGCTGTGGGATTTGTGGAGGGGTTGTGCCTTGTGCACATGCTTGTTCCAGCCTTGTATACTAATCTGTACCTATAGGAGGTATGCAGCACATGGGTACCAAAACATCTTTCATTTATTACCAATATGACGTGATCACCGCCTGATCTGATCATTCTATCCCCTGCAATGCATTTTAAAGGTCAGCATTCTTCATAATTAATAAATACATGTTATATTGAACATATCCCAATTCCTTTCTTGCATGTTCCTGATTTTTGTTGATTAAATTCCCCCTTGTAAAAAGATGATCAGATATCTGTCCCATTTATTGACAGTTATTTGAACCTATTTATCTGGGGTTCACCCTCAGCATAATTTAGGAATAGCTTTCCATTAGATGCCACTGACATTGAAGGTGAGTATCTCTACTGTGTTATTAAAGAAATGCATTTGGAAAATGATTTGTACAATAAGCCTTACATATTCATGTTTTGCTACCTAAAGGGCCAACATCTTTTATGTAATAGTTTTTCCATGTCATTTGTATTAGTTCACACTCCAGTACTCAAATTTTAGAACCCATTGTGGCCCCTGAGTCAAAAAGTTTGCCCACCCCTGTGCTAGACAGAAAGCTGTACCTGAGGATCCACATTTTTCGCGAAATCAGTTCGACGAAATTTTGCGAAACCATCGAAAGTTTAAGAAAATTTTTATCCCTACTCTGTGACTCTGCACTTGTCTCCCCTCCTCTGCTGTGTGTTCTTTTGCAAAGCAGAAGGAAGTGTCTTACCTCCCGCTGCAGTGTCTGCTCACACAGGCTCCTTGCCTGGGACTGGCAATCTCCTCTCCAGCCCTGTGTCTGCAGGCAGTCTAGATTTCATTTTGACAGCCAGAGAGAGGAGACAAGTTGTAGAACAGCGGTGGGCAAACTTTTCGCGAGCCACTGATAGTGATGACATGATGTAGCGCCAGTGATAACATGATGTCAAAACCCCGCGCACTCTTCCATCGCAGATCTGAGCCTGCGATGGGACAGTGGGTGGGTTGTGTCCAGGGACACAGCCCCCCCACTTTCCCGAGCCTGGGATTTGTAAAGGGGACATGGTCTGCGGCTCTGGCCAGTGCAGTTAAGAGCCACAAATTTGTTTATACACATTTTTTTAACATTACACACAAATTTTAAATAAAATGAATGAAAAAAAGTTTCATTAAAATGACAAATAAATTATTAAAATTCAGCAGAAAAGGTAAACGGAGAGTAAGCAGGTAATTAAGGAAGATTTTGATTATCAAAGGTTTATTTGAGAGCTTAAGCAGAAGAACACTTTTTAAAATATTTTTTTAACTGATAATGTATCAATAACATAATAAATACATTTTCCAATACAGCCTCAGTAGTCTCTTCAGGGAGAGAGAAGCCAGAATTTGGAGATGAAACTTTGACGACATATTTTAGGACATATTCCCTGTGTTTAAGGTCCTCGGATGGTTATGGGGGAATGTGCTTGCTTTGTATAGGTACATTTCACAATTTGTTGTTTTCTTCTTTTTGGAAAAATAGATTATTGGTTGATGAGTAGAGTGGGTACTTAAATATAACTAGGCAATAGACAAAGTCCTTTCAGGAGTGTGTAAAAGTGAGTTTGTGAACTAGAATTTTTGTTTTTGCTAGTTTATAGAATTATGTAATAACTGAAATAAAATTTATGAGCCCCAAAAAAAAGTGTATTTGTTCTTTTTCTCCCTTTGTTCACTTACAAGAGGTATACCAGGAAATGTAAGTAAAGCTCTGCAAACTGATGGGAAAACCCCCCTGTCAGTTGTCGCTGGAATGGGTGTCCCAAGTGAAAAAAATTTGCATTGAAGATCTGCTAAAGAATGGTGAAATATTGTATTGATAGGCTAAAGGGACAGTAAGTTTTATAAAAGAATAGAACTGACATCTTGATTCCTTGTAAGCTTGTCCTCTTTAATGTTCATTTTGTTAAAATTATCATTTCCGAGTGGAATGGACTTTACAACAGTGAGACTTTGGCAAATATAAGAATGGCCACAATTGTGCAGAGAAATAAAGAGCCCAGCAGACACTAAGCAGCAATGCAATCAGCACCGATGCCAGACAACTGTGTCTATAAAGTGCTGTCTAGAATTTGGCCAGTGCAGCTTGCACTCATGGGTGGCAGGAGGCTTTATGTTCTTTAATGAAAATGACACCCAGGAGCCAGGAACAAGAATAGCAGAATTATAATGCCACACATGTGCTGTTTCAGCCAGTAAGCAAGCAATTTCACTTTTATAACCTTGAAAGGTTTTCTTTATTTTTCTTATACATAGATAGCAATAGGGAACATCACTGACATTACCAGCTGAACAATATAGTCTCAGTTTTGCAGACAAGTGAAGTTAATATGATTATATAGCAATGATAGAGACGTGAGAAGGCTTTTTAGGGCAAATAAAAATACAAACATTTATTAGTCAATGATTATAGTGGTCCTATTGTTAACATAGAACTATTATTTAAAGAGATGATCAAATCATAAACAAAAATTGAAACAAATAGCAGTGTTTATACTCTGTGAAAGGTGATCTAAATTCTAAGCTTGTCTCAAGCACCCAACGTGTTTCGCCAGTATGGCTTCTTCAGGGGATTGTTGAGATCACAGAAATGGAGAAATAATAAA
>NW_027319126.1:0-4557 GCF_032062135.1 Pyxicephalus adspersus
AAAAAAAAAAAAAAAAAAAAAAAAAACAGAGTAACAAAGATAAATACCCACAGTGATGCCACGAACCACCTAAATTTTACCAGCAATTATTGACGCTGATATTCTCAATATTTGTATATTCTTTGCCACATTCCCCACCTCGTTGTGTCAGCTTTAGTCTCCAGAGCTGTGCTATGGGTGGCAAAAAGTTTGAATTTTGTTCTTCCAATGGCCCTAATTTATGAAAGCTCTCCAAGGCTGGAGAGGATACACTTTCATCAGTGAACCTGGGTGATCCAGCAAACCTGGAATGGATCTGTTTCAGAATTGAAAACATTGTCTAACAAATGTGACAGCCAGCAAAAAATACATTTGAGAAGAAGTTCTCATATGGAGTTTCTGTATTCTCCTACTACAGGTTTCCTTCAACATTCACATGAGGCCCAACATAAATAAACCTAATGTGTACTATTTTTCAACTGTGCAGCAGGTGTGTTTTCTAGGAATTAATAAAACTGCTTGAGATGCACGGTTGTTTCTTTTTTAGTTTTTATTGATTTATTGACCAAATAGATCCACTTCTTCGAAATGCTAATTGTGAACAGAGGAAAAGGTTTCCAAGCAGCAGAGAACAGAAGGACAAATATTGACATGCATATTACTGCGCCATAATGCTAAGGTCATTTCATGTAATGTACATTTTTCCTGCCTAGATTTGAGTACCTGTTTTGATCGAATATATGGCTCCTCTGATGTAGAGACAGTGGCTTAATCAGGTATCGCCGCACTTGGCAGGTTTTGGGTTGAATTCTAGGTGTTACATAGGCTTGCAAAGTTCCATACTGCCCTTCGATTGACCGAATCTGCATGACAGAATGGCAATACAAGTAGTTATTGAAGCAGCTTTGGGTACAAATAGAAAAATGAAAATATAACACATATATATATATATATATATAATCACCTTTAATTCCAATCTGGTGGTGTTAGCCTGACAACGATAAGTAGCAAGAAGGAAATTTCCATTTGGCTGTGAGGTAAAAAAAAATACATATTCCAATGATTTATGAACCATGTAAAAAATAACAGTACTTGTAGTTACATGAAAACATCCTCACCTCACTTTCGCAGCCACTAAAACTCACAACTGCTGAATTCTTATCCACATCTAGCAGATCCACAGGAACATCACTCTATGAACACAAAACCTCAAAAAATGAATAATAATAATAAACTAATGGAACTACAATTTAGAATGACAATAAAGCTACATAGGAAAAGTGTGTTCTCTTATCAGGACTGCAGTTATTAGAATGAAGGGTTGCAGTACAAGTACAAATGTTTTCTTCTCTCATAACCATTAGAATAAAAAAAAACAGGTTTATGTCATGGGATGGGTTTTTTTTTTTTTTATAACAATTCTTTCACAATGGGCCACAAGGCTAGAGAGGATACAGTTTCGTCAGTGAATCTGGGTGGTCCAGCAAACCTGGAATGGATATCTTAAAAGTCATTTGCTATTTGTTAGCAAATGTTTTCAATCAGGGACCAAATCCATTTCAGGTTTGCTGGATCACCCAACTTCACTGATGAAAGTGTATCTTCTCCAGCCTTGGAGAGCTTTAATAAATCAGGCCCAATGTATACACATTTAACATTTTTTTTCCACCTAAATTGTTAAGGTAAGTTAATTGCAGACCTTTCACTTAAATAACAGGGTCAGCTTTTTTAGTTATACCTCCCTCTTAATGAAATTGTTCAAAAGAAAAAAAAACTTTTTAATAAAATGTATAAAAGTGCATTTTGTATACTTTTAGCAAAGGGGATTGGCACACCTAAAAAGTGGACTTACATAAAGCATGTTCAGTATTTTATTGGGATCCCAAAGGTCCAAAACAGAGCTTAAATAATATATCAGTATCTATAGTATTTGTTAAATAATTAAAGAGAAGGAAGGAAGGTGGGATCTGGTCTGTGTTTTACACCTAAAGTTAGATTTAATAAATTTTAGAACATATGAAGGACCAAATGATCTTTTAAAAAGGGTGTACTTTAAAAGATAACTTTTAATTCCAAACTCTTTATTACATATACCTCAATCAAAAAGAAATCATCAAATATATGTAATAAAGCAGCTGTTGTAATTATACTCTCAGGGTAATTAGACTTTTGGTCAATAAAGTTATACAGCAGCAATCTGTACCTCTGCTGTGTGCACCTATACCCTATCACAAATATATACAAATGTCCTCTCCTCCTTTTGTGTCAAATATCCCAGGAAGCTGTAAACTGCATGTGCCCAATCTTAAAAAAATAAATAAAAAAAGGGTGCTTGATCTTGCGCATGCACAGTAACTATAATAGGAACTGCATATTATTAGAAAACAAAAGAAATTCATAAGGAGGTAGTAGTTTTAAATGTAGCTGCATTTAATATTTAAAAGCTATAAAGCATGCTCACCTCCATCTCCCCCATTTAAAGCTAAAACAGAAGGTGGACCAGGTACTTCAACTTCATACATTAAATCAGAACCCTAAAAAAAAATTAGGGAATCATTTTTATACATAACCTATGCAATAAAAAGATGATAATTACAGACATTTATAGCCAGGACTAGATTTAGGACACAAAGCCCATGGGCACAGAATCAAGAAGAAATCAGGCTCTCCTTTTGTCCAAGCTCCTGACTCCCCCCAGTGATTTCTTCTCTCATTCTGCAGCATTCAGTGTGGTGACATCAGCAGCTTGAAGTCCAAAAGCACCACTGGCATTTGGACCAATCCACACAGCTGTATTCAGTGTATCAGTAGCGGATGTTAGGGGAACAGTAAAGTCACAATTCAGCAACATAAATATTCAGTCAGTGGTGAAACATCTGAGCACTTTTCCAGTTCTAAGCCTTTCCTGACCTTAACCAGACAGATCAGCTGAACATTCTCCTCAGTTTTCAAATGCTTATACATAGGCAGGAAGCCAAATATTAAAAATATAAAAATATTACCTCTAAAATCCGAAGCACTCTGTCCTGGCATGCTAGTATGGGAATTATTCTTTCCATTTTTTCTACTGGCAGACAAAGGACATCACTAATTTTATCCCCAGACAAATAGTAATGTTGGTCTTTGCAATCACAATAGTGGTTGTAAATGTAGCTGGCACACAAAAAGAGATCAGAACCAGATATATGCCTAGAAAAGACAGCATAGAAAGTGGTAAATGTGTCCTTCAATCTAATTTAAATATCAAAACTAAAATCCAGAACAAGTATTTAAATGCATTAGATATTTACTGTTGCTGTTACATTTAAACCTGTTTCTGTGACAACTGAAAGTTTGGGATTTTAGATTTGGAGTAAATCACCTGTAAACAACCTGACTTACGATCTTACCCCACTCTTTTTTTCCTAATATTACACTCCTTTCATTTTCTGCACAGGAACACTCATACACACACACACACACACACACACACACACTGGGAGAGGGAGCGTCAGCTCTTTAAGCCAAATCAATACTGGTTTGCAATGCCCACAGCCTAAAAATGAAAGTAAGTAGGCAAACAGTTAAGTACACATTTTAAATATATATTTGTGACTTTACATTCTAATCCAGATACTCAAATTTCCAACTCCAAACACTAGTCTGAATGGTCTGACATAATATGCATCTTTTTTTTTTTTTTTAGCTCTGACATGAGGAAGGAAAGCCCAACTCCTGTACCACTGTGTCACCTTCACACAGAGACATTGTGAAATAAGACATAGTAAGTAAATAAGTAATATACACTGACAGTCTACAGGCAATACTAGGAACTAGACCTGATTTACCAGTTTGTGTCATCATTACCTTAATTTCAGAGTGTTAGAGCTGTGCACACTGAGGATGCTTGCCACTTAAAGAGTAATGTAAGACATATAAAAGTACATTTATCAGGATCCTGGTATAATATTTTGGGTTCCACTTTAAAATCTCTAATTTAAAAGCACTAAGGTCAAAGCTACTTACATTGCTCTGATGCTTTCTGTTAGATTAGTTTCAAATGACAGAAACTGCTTCCCTCTTTTTGTAAAACCACGTACTTCAGAACCAGATGACACAAATATCTTCTCTTGTACGGATCCAAGGGCACCTCCAAGTTCTAATCTGGATATCTTTTGTCCAGGCAAGGTCTTAAAAACAGGCTAAAGATAAATAAAAATAAAAGGATATTTGTAATCATGAAATGACACAGACAGATCAGACCACAAGCGAGACAATACAGGCAGATCTCCCGGTTAAGAAGATCAAGCTGGACACGGGTGGCAAGACAATATCATGTGTGAAAAGCTGGGACCACATAGTAGGAGCACAAAGTAAAACAAAAACAGATAGGGAATTGCTGGAAATGATTGATAAAAAGAATATAGAAAACTTTATTCTAAACAATTATTTGTTCAAATAAAATGATGAACATTATACAAAACACATGATTAAAATTTCTCTTATACAACAAATCTTAGATAGACAAAGAACTGCGGTCTGAGCAATGTCAAAAGTGCGTCGGGAATATTTGACATTGCTCAGACCACAGTTCTTTGT
>NW_027319127.1:0-4556 GCF_032062135.1 Pyxicephalus adspersus
AACATATTATTTATAAATAGGTTTGGTAAAATCAGTGTGCATTTTAATTACAAAGTGCAGTAACGTGCAGCAACTACTTTTTTTCTGTCACATCCAGGTCAGTAAAATATGACATCTGATTGGATGGCAAGGATTACTATACTCTGAAATACTTTCACATATGATGTAATTTATTATTTTCCCCTGGCACAGCTATGTTCATATTATGCATTATAATTTTGCTTAGCATGATTTTTGAACACATTTAATATATATTTTAAACAAAATATACTACATACAGTATAATGTATCTACAATTAGATGAGATAAAAAAGTCTGCAATGTCAACCCCAGTGGTTATGATGCTTATCCTGTTTATGTTGTCTCAATAAACCATGCTGTCTTTAAGGAGCTGTACAATGGCCTGTTATTATGTGCTTAGCTGTAGCTTAGTTCTTTAGATGCTTCTAAATCACTAGGCTTGTGTTTAAAAGTGGATGTCGAAAAAGCCATTGTAACTGTTCTGCCAGTATGCTTTCTTTTCTTTATAAAAAAAAAAAGATGAACGTTCAAGTATTCAGTAATTAGGGGGAAGAACCCAACTTGGCTGAATAGACACAACAACTTATTACAGATAGCTCCATGTATACTGTTCCTTCCTCACTTACTTTTTTCTTAAAGAGCAATAAAGAAATACCAGTTATAAAAAAGAGACTCCCTAAAAGCATAGGGACTCTTTTTTTTTTGTTTTGCCTTTTCTTTTTTAAATGAAATACCCAATTGGCAACATGAAATAGTCAATAGTCATAAGTATCTGATTGTTCATGTCTGTCATTTGTAAGCAAACGTACAGATGAAAACATATTATTATTGGTCATGATATGCAAGAGTGTGCAAACTCAGCACAGTTGCATTTGTTTACTATCTGATATTATTGTATTTAAAAATGCACCCAACTACATTTGTAATATTTTGGTAGTTTATTCTGAAAATAGTTGTTTTCAGCAATTATTAGTAGTAAATTAGCCTCACCTTGATGTGTATTTGATCTTTACCTGTACAGTAACTTTTCCTGGCTGTAGGACATCTGGCACCATGAGATGCAGCTGGGACTACAGGTTTTTTTTAGAACAGCTGTGTACTAAAATTCTGGCATTACACAATGGAGGGATGTGACAATGTGCCATACTCTTATATGCTGTTCTAGACTCCTTTTAGTCAAGGGCATAATGTGCAGACAGGATTCTGGAATTGCCAAAAGGAATTAGGATTTGTAATAACACCAGTAGACATTCACATTCTGTTATGTAATGCCTATTAACTATTTATTTTATAAAGCTAGATGTAATTTGTAATAATGCTGAAGACACTTCCAAAGATGTTACCAAATATTTAATGTAGAATCACAGTAGTAACAATCAGAATCACAAGTTTCCCTTCTTCAAAGCAACATCCTCTGCTCTATGGTCTCAAGGTCCTGAATATACATGATTTTAGAAGCTAAGTGAGGTCGGGATTAGATAGTATTTGAATAGAAGACTTCCAGTAAATACAGATGTTATAAATTATGAGCAAGTTCTGTACACTTATGGGCATGCAATAATGACTACACTTTAATCCTGCAGCTAAGCAGGATTGGGGCCTCATTAGTACTTTGATTACTTTAATAGGAGGCCAATTGGAAAGTTACAGTGTTATAGGCTAATGTATTACTGTAGCTATTGTGATTCCACATTTAATGTTTGTCACTTAATGTCAGTGATTGTCAATCACTTAATGTCAGTGATTGTCTTGTTAGATTCTGATTGGTGCCATCCATTTGATCACTTTAAACACCCAAATTGAGAGATGATCCGATACTACAGGGTATGAGACTGTAACTGACTTTAGTTAGAATTTTATTTCTGAACCCTTTGGTAAGATGTCTGTTTACTTTGTAGCCACTGAAACTGAAATAGAAGTAAAATATCTCTCAAAAGGCACAAAAAATGACAGAGGCTCTGTGTTCAGTGGAGTTCTACTTTAACTTCAAGAATTACATTTATTCCACACAGAATACTTACTTTTTATATTTCCCTTTAGGGAAGAATGTTGTATCATGAGTACATTAATCTTTGTGTTCACTGCGTGGTTTATTCCGGTAGCAATTAGAAGGCAGTAGGTTTGATTCTTAAGTACACTAATTCTATTTAAAGAAAAGAAAGAACTGATTGAGAGATGATCATTAGCATCTGTTTGGTATGATTGGTGCCTCCTACACCTGACTATAATCCTACAAAATCCCTGACAAAATTCAATGATGGTTTAATGACAAACGGTGGTCACCAATTATTGATTTAATTTAGATTTTTATTCATGTATGTTAGTTCACTTTGCATGAATAAAGTATTATATGTTGCATACATCCAATATATATTTGAAATACTTTCTTTTGGTTTGAGATGGTTTTAATCCTTCATATTGTATTGATCCAAAATAAAAATACATATCAGACACATCAGATAAAAGTCTTTACCTGCATGCTTGGTCCAGAATATTTACTATTGTAATGTAATGAATGTAAGCCAGGGAGTCAGCATGACAGTCAGGAAAATAGGATTTTCTGTAAATATCATGAGCAATAGCAGGTGTATATTTTTTAAGACAAGTTTCTTTCAATTTGTCCTAGAACTTTAAACTGGTGGACAAGACAGGAACAGATACCTCTTTTTAGGCTAACTAAGAGGGGCACTATAAGACTAACTAATGTCACTAGAGCCTACTGCATGTGGATTAAAAAATACCCTAATAACTGTAACCTCCTCTGATTAAAATTTTCATTACTCAAAGCCATGCCATGTAAATAGAACAGTGCATTTTCCTTGGTAAAACATGAAAAAATGTTTGCTTTAAAAATAGTGGAAAAAGCTGATATAAAAACAGTTTGGGGGCTTTTGCTAAACACATAAATATGTATGTGGAAAAGATAGCTGTAAGACTGCATAGTTTCATAGGCCTCTAGAGAACTATTAAACCATTTGTAGTAAATGTAAAAATGACATTATGCAACAGTAGATCTCTACAGGTTTGAACAATTTCTCTATGCAGTGTGTTTCTGAAAAATATCTATTAGTTGTACATAAAGACCACTAAATCTGATTCTGAAGCTGGCGTATATGAACATTTTATTAACAGTAAGCATAATTACATATATACATATTTAAGGTGTTAAGTAAAACTGAAAATCTTTATGAGGGTGGTCATTTGAAATATTAAAAGCTTGATCAAATATAGCACTGGCTTGTGGTGCTGTCAAGACAAGTCTGTTGTATTATGTTGCTGCATTATTGCCAAGTCGGTTGGCAATAATGCAGCAACATAATACATTTCTGGATGTAAGATTAGTAGCAAATGGTAAGTAGTATGGCAAAGCATGTTCTCTGGCAGTTCAGCTTGCAGGACATCCTGCTAAAGAATAGCACTCTATAATATGTGCAGTGTGGTACAAATGTTGGTACCTGAAACCTAATGCAGGACAAAAACCTTTTGTCTAAAGAGTAAACAATAAGAGGCCTGTGAGCTGGGAGGAGTGCAAAGAAAAACTGAATCATCACCCAAATGCCCTTAAAGAGCCTTACAACGGATGTTCTATTCCTAGCCATAGGACTAGCCCTTATTTTGCTTTTTCTAAGCACTAGGGCTTTTATAACTAAATCACTTCACAAGTAGTATAAGAACAACTGGCCTCCACAGAAAAGATTTCAGCAATACTACAAAGTCTCCCCAACAAACCCCTGAGGAAGCATTATTTGACGAAACGTGTCGGGTGGGAAAAAAAAGTATTGCTGTCTGAACAGGACCAAAACTACTTGTACTGTATGCGTACCTGTTACCTAGCTTAGATTTCCTATGTTAGCACTAGGACTAGCATAGGTCATCTCTGTCTAGTTTTAGAATATTTTCGATCGAACTGGCTTCAATGTTCTCAGTACTTTCTTACTCACTGGCCTATTACAAGTATGCAGAAATAAATCAGAGCTTGTAATCTTTGTACTTGGTCCAAGAACATGACTTTAGAATGTACTGAAGCCATTCAATGAACATTACAACAAAAGAAGAAAAAAAAATGTCTGGCTTGTGTTTCTCTGAGAACAATTGTGTTTGTTTTTCATCCATACATTCACATAGGGTTTACATAATAGGGTTTTACATAACACTTTACCCTTAAATTATCCCCAATTAGTTCCTAACACCAAACCTACTGCAACCCTTAAACTTCCCTTATAATTAGTGTCAGGAGCTGCATTTTCCTGGTATTTTGTTGTTACCCCAGTAATTGCTGGGTAGGCATGTTATTTTCTAAAACTAACTATAGTAGCAGAAATATGTTAAACTTCCCTAATATCCTAAACCCTGCTCATGTGACTGGCTCAGATCATTTCCCACAAAACTAAGTCAGATAGCAGGCATTTCCTGCAATAGCAATTCCATATTCTCAGTCACTTGTATGACTAAATGACTAAATTAATTCTGGGGTTAAGGTACAGTTAAATTACAATACTGGGGACAACAATACATAAATACAGTAAAATCAAATC
>NW_027319128.1:0-4555 GCF_032062135.1 Pyxicephalus adspersus
TTTCTTTGTGATTAACTCGCAGTGAAGATTTTATACAGTAACTGACACCACACTGCCTAATAATATGTTGAGACAAACAGCTGTCCTAATGCATTTATTAAAATAATGTACCTGTTCCGACTTACATACAAATTCAACAAGAACAAACCTACACTCCCTATTACGTATGTAACCTGGGAACTACCTGTACTGCAAATATTTACATTTCTTCAGCGCTCCTATTTCATGTGGTTTATGCTTTCAAGCATTTTTACAATATTTTTAAGATTGGTAACACAATATAAATATTGGATTTTAAAGTTTAAAAAAAAGATTTCTGAATCTTTAAACAGTGAAATACCAAGTGGACATAACATGATCTTATGTAAGCCTATAAATATTGTTTCTTTAGCCTGGGCATTACCATTTATCCTAATCCATATGATACAAAGCACCTACTTTACAAAATGAAACCTGGAGTTTATAGAATATGCAAAGTCCGTAGTGGTACATTTCTGTAATTGTAATTTTTCACGAAACTTTTACATTTGCTCCGTTTCATATTTCCACAATCAAAAAATTTTTGCCACAATCATCTTGGGTGAAATTCTAACATCAGTACAGTGTTGCCCCAATGTTGTTTAGTGATCCACCATACTGGATCATTAAATTGTTGTTGTGTTCCATTGTGGAAGACACATCATAATACCTCTTGTTTGTTCTGCCCCTTCCCATGTCTGTAGAACAGAACATTGTTGTTGCTTAAGTGCTTGCTAACAATGTCCTCCTAAAAAATCAAAACCAATGCTGACACCAGAACTGCTAAAGTGTTATATATATATATATATATATATTCCTATTGATATCAATATAAAATGCCGTCATCTTCTGTGGTGCTGTACAAAATGAAAAAGAGACCTGGTGCAGAGGTAGTAGGTAACATAAATGCAACAGTTATTAGTAAACAGTTTTTAACAAAACATACAACATATAACAAAAGGGAAGAAACCCTGTCCTTGTAAGCCTATTATCTAGAGCAATGTTTCTCAACCAGGTTTCTGTGGAAACCTGGGGCTCCTCCAGAAGTTGCTAGGGGTTCTTTGAGCCATGATCCTTTTTTACCTCTTAGGTCAGTTTTACTGGGAGCAATGATTGTTTTTGTTATCTATAACGGTGACATTCTTTCTACTGGCCAAAATGTAAGAGTTAATTATAGCAGGGGTTCCCTGAGACCTAAAATTTATTTCAGGGTTCCCAGGTTAAGAAAGGCTGCTTTAGAGAAGGCACATCTTTTTCTTAGTTTCACAAAACCCCTGGCATTCATGTATACATAGTTGTTTATAAGGGGTTATGGGGTCCGTATGTGAACCCCTGGCATTCATGTATACATAGTTGTTTATAAGGTGTTATGGGGTCCATATGTGAACCCCTGGCATTCGTGTATACTTAGTTGTTTATAAGGTGTCATGCGTTTCATATTTAAAATCCTGTTTTCAAATAATGCCCAGATTCCCTAAGTAAATTTCATGAAATCCTTATAATCCCACCTTTTCCAGCACCTGCATATTTATATTGTGTTTCTCATTTATGAGACGTTGTAAAGAAGATTCACAGCCCAAAGGTTAATAAAAACTATACATTGGTGTTATTTCCTTAATTTATTTTAGAACCCTGCAGTACTCTAGATGAGAGACTGAACTAGGTTATTCCTATCTGACAAAGAATAGGCAAGACATATAAGCTGCTACTGGTAAAAGCCAAATTAAATACTTTGCAATGTAAAAATGTCAACATTCTTTATTCAGGATTTTTTTTACCAGCACAAACATGTGGTGCAGTCCCTAATTACTTGGTCAGCCCACCTTGGATGCCCCTTAACACAGTATGTAAGGTTGCCCTAATGAGGAACATGTTGGGGTTTAGGATGGTATGAAATGGAACCAGCCTTTAAGATGAACTCCTCCTCTTGGGCAGGGTTCTCTCCTCCTGTGTCTTTGATTGCATCAGTCATTTGCAACCCTTATTTATTGTACAGCACTGCATAATATGGTAGGGCTTTGTAAATACAGTTTATTAATAATAATATTAATAATAATAATAATAATATCCACTCCAGACGGATATAAAAAAGACACACAAATATTGCAACACTTATAATTAACACATCAATAAATTTGTAATGCAAGCAACGCAATGACTGGAATTTACCCTGATATCAGCCTTGTCCAGTCAGTTTTACAGACTCAGAGAGAAGAGGGAGGGATAATTAGTAAAGAAAGGAACCAGTGCAGGAAGTATTTTGATAGTAGGAATGAGCAAAGTTACAGAGAAATGAATCTATCAGTGCCCTGGTTTTCTTATAATATCCAGTGGAGTGGGAATAGAACCTGAAAATGTCATAAAGAAAATAGGTCCCATTCACCTGCTAGACAGAATTGTTTTGTGTAGACACGACTGTGCCATGGGCAGAGCTGCGTAAATCTTGTTAACCACCTCCCATATATGTATTTCCGACAAATAAGTTTTAACTTAACCTGTAAAGTGAGCATTTAATTTCCCCCCACAGCACATAATCCTTAAAATGAGACCATTACAGGTAATCCACTCGAAGCCTTACAATTAACATAACCCCAAGGTAAGTTACTAATACTAATAAAATTCCTAAACTTAGCCATAATACTGTTTATTGTTCTATGACATGCTCACGTTCTCCCCCACTGTGCCATTATCATGCAGCCAGCAAGCCTTGTTCTGTATATACATTGCAAGAATTTTAGTAAACCCTATTGTGCATTTTTACCTGGTTTGCACCAAATGGTTCCCAACTCCACCCATTCCCTTCTATCCAAGCATTGGTCAAGAAGTCACAAACCTATTTATTCAAAACTAAAATGCCTAAATGGAAGGTTTGTTCATTAAAAACATCATGGATATCAAATTCAAGCAAATTTTAACATTGTTGGCAAAAGACCAGTCTTTCTCTGCCAACTCTCATCCTTTTGGAGGAGATAGGGTAAGTAGCATATAGAATAAATTAGGACAAATCTTCAGTTGTTTATATATCAGCATATATATTAAATATGCTTTTATTGCTGGTAACATACTTATTTGCTGTTAAATTTAAATTGTTCAGGTTTGTGACAGATTTACTCCAAGGTGTCTATTTTTAAAGTGAATCTGACATACACTGAATCCTCCATGTCTTTCAATGGCAGTAATTGATTCTTCATCAGGGATTATTTTAGTGAATGTCAGATTTTTAAATAAACCACTAAGTCTGAAGAAGTTTAGGAGTGGGATGTATCATATTCACCTTAGCTTTAGAGAATATTTATAAAATAACTGGAGTTATGTCAGTGCAGAATAGTAAAAATCAGATTGATGATTATGACCAATATCTCGATGTGTTTTTTTCCCTCATGCATTGTAAATAGCCCCCATATTGTATAGGTGTTGATAGCAAAATTAAATTCAGTTTACATTGCAGAGAAAACTATGTACGTGTCTGGAAATGCCTTATTATGACAAATAATGTAGTGGACTGATCTGTTATTTCATTTTACCAGTTATCTGCTGACCCTGAAAAAAAAGCATTCAAAGCCCATGGTGAGTCATGTTTGAAATGACAGATTTCCCTGGAATATTACCTTTTATTTACATATATTACTTTATGATTCATCCAAATATAGCCGAGAATATTGTCTCCTACAGCCTGTGACTAAGAGACTGCAGTCCTGGATGCAGTTTTGTTCTATCTCTGCTCGTGGGATTAAGCCGTTTGTTTTGGTTGACTGACTTTTTGTAAAAAGGTCATTCTGACACATTCCATTGAATGCATTGTCATCCATTAGCTTTAGCGTAACTGTGATGAAAAAATTTTGAGCTGATCTGGAAAATGCTTTTTCCAAATGACTGTGTTTTTCTAATGAGATGGTCTCCATTTACCTTGATTACATCTCTTTCCTAGTCATTAGTTTTTCTTTGCGCTTACTTCACTTTACACTCCCAATGTTCCATTGGATGTTGGTTGTATTTTTGGTACTTTTTGTTTCAATCTAAGTTACAATGCAGCATGCTAAAATATTAGTATCTTTACCCCAGAAACCCATCGGATGTATGTGGGGAAATGTATTAAACATGACACAACTGGACTTTCACTGTATTGCTCCACAAAAAGATATGATAATGGTAAGTCCCACAGCTTTACCAGCAACATGTTATTAATTAATAAGAATTAATATTTCTTTTTGGATTCTCTTATGTTTTTGTGCTTGTCATCCATGGTGTAGAGAAAAATAAAAGTTGTTTTTTTGGGGGAAAGTATTATTAAACAGTATTTATATAGCGCCAACATATTACATAGCTCTGTGAATTAAATAGAAATCTTTTAATGTACTTGCTGTGTCTTTTATTTTATCTGAAATTTTAGAAAGTTTCTACAAATGTTTTGCATTAAACCATATAGCACTCAATCTGATGAACATTTATATAGGTTCTTAGAGGAAGTGGAGAATAAAGGATGTTAAAAAAGTTATTTCGTTACTGCGATCCAGTTGCCTGGAGCCTGGACATTTTT
>NW_027319129.1:0-1480 GCF_032062135.1 Pyxicephalus adspersus
GATTGTGAAGCACTCAAAGGTATACATAGTACCTATGTAGCACTCAATAATTTCATTGCTTGTGCCACTAAGAAGGAGAAGTGTATTTTTCTCTACACCTGGAATACTAACAAATGAAGTGCTACTTAAGGACCTTCATAGGAAGAGAATACAAATATTTCCAGCATTTATTTATGTACATATACACACAATCAATCATACTGAATCTACCACATTGATATTACCAACCATTACCCTGGGAGATGGTGAAGTCTTCTGTGTCTCTGTTTGCTGGCTATCTCAGTGGACATTTGTCCGGCTTCTTCCAGCGGAGCATCACATCAGTCTGCCCCATATCACCAGCGGATAATGAAGCCTACTTGTGGAATCATCCAGCATATGGAGGTATTGAGATCCTGCATCCCCAGATAAGCTGGACATCTTCTCATGGTGGTACAGGAAGGATCCACGAATACTATTCTCCCACTATCCTTTAATATTGTATCCAGTGCTTCCAGTGTTTATGCACTTCACATTTATTCAAGGTTTGAGTAGTAGAGGTCTTTTTTAATAATGATACACAGAACCATGGCCGAGCTTGGTAAAGAAATGCTTGGTGGTCTTCCTGTAATCAGTGTTACGTATACCAGCACACGGGGCCAATAATAAATGTCCTGTATGCACATGTACTGACAAGAAGCATGCTCCTAGACTGCCAAGGTATAGGTAAGGAGAAGGGAGGTGATCTACCTGTGGTGCTCAACTGCAATAGAGAAAAGCCTGGTCCCATTGCTTGCTGTGTTGTCTGGTAATAGTGTGTAAATCTCAAGTCAAGCTGAAAGGGAAATACAAACCTTTTGGTGTACAAAGCAGCTCCCACATATGAATTTTAGTGGGTTACCCTTAAAATAAACCTGTGAGATGTAATAGGCTTCCTGCAGCAAGCTCCATGCATTTCTTTGTACCTTGGGTGACAAAGACACATTGTGAATCAGCTCTGGCACTCAATAAAATCCAATGTGCGTAAACTAGGCACAATAGCTGCTGTTACTTTTACAATCCAAAAATTGCATCCTACCCATCATCCCACTCCCTCTGCTCCCTTCTGCAGTCACTCACTGTTACTAATAATTGCATAATCAAATGTATTCAGGAAAGGAAAAAGCATTGTAAAAAATGCAGTAACAATAACAACTAGAAGTGAAGGAATTTCACAGATCCTGGCACTTTCATTTAAATTAGTATTCTTTCAATACCCCCAAAACACATTCTTTGAACTTGATCTCCAGATACGCAGCTACATGCACAATTACATTATATATATATATACATATACATATATATATGTATAAATATGTATATATATATATATGTGTGTTCATATATATACTGTATATAGTATTTTCCTGCCATTGTGCAGCCAGTCTTCATACACATTTTCTGCATTGCCTAGAAAGAAGAATGACCTACTTTTGCTTTGTCACAGTAAAGCAATGCAGCT
>NW_027319129.1:3085-4553 GCF_032062135.1 Pyxicephalus adspersus
ATTCACTTAAACATTCCCTGGTGGAGAATCAATTACTGCCATTGAAACACATGGATCTGGAAGATTCTCCACCAGGAAATGCTGGCAGATCAGCCGGGGGCCTTAGGATCTACTGGAGCCGGAGCCGCTGGAACTCCAGTGCTGCCCCCTTGCTCCACTATTTACCGCGGTCGGCGTTGATACTTCCGCCACAGCGGTAAATAGGGACAGCTTCCTTAAGGTAAATCCCTCTCCTCCGCAATGCAAATGGAGGAGAGGGATTTCACTTCGAGGGGCATTCCCTGGTGGTGGGTGGAGCCATAAGGGCGGGTCTGGCCTAGTGTGCTCCCGCCCACCCCATAAATGGCCTAGTGGTCATAAAACTTTTTCTTGTCCCTGCCTTAAATAAACCCTCCCTAATATGGTAACACTAATTCATACCAGCGACTGACAGCTAACCCTTATATAAACCTTCCCTCTAATTCTAACAATAACCCTCTATGTTACAGTCACACTAATTTTAACTCGTAATTAGTGAGTTAAATTAGTGAGTTGAATTAGTAACACCGAATAATAACTCTTTTTCATGTAAACTTCAACCCTGGTTTGCAAATTAGCCAGGGCTGGATTTCCCACAAGGCCACCTAGGCCATGGTCTAGGGCTACATGACCACTAGGGGTGGCATTTCAACATTTGTGGAATGTGTTACTGCTGGGTGATAAGCTCTACAGTAACAAGAAGCACAAAGTGAAAGTGAATATATCGAGGTCACATACAGTGAAGCATCACTCTATATTTCATTCTCCTTCTCTTTACCCCCTGTCTCTCTCTCTGCTCTGTCCTCCCTCTCCACNTGAGGCCAGACTAAATGGAGGAGCAGTAATGACCACCAGCTGCACCTGATGCAAGGGGAGTGGTCATTACAAACAACAACAGAGAAACAAGTAAACACAAAGAGGCTGTCAGATAACCTCACATGCAGCTAGTCTGACAGATCTTCTAACTTCAGTCACGGTAGGTACCGTGACACCTGCCTTAAATAAAGCCTCCCTAATATGGTAACACTAATTCATACCACCAACTGACAGCTAACCCTTATGTAAACCTTCCCTCTAATTCTAACAATAACCCTCTATGTTACAGTCACACTAATTTTAACTCGTAATTAGTGAGGTAAATTAGTGAGTTGAATTAGTAACACCGAATAATAACTCTTTTTCATGTAAACTTCAACCCTGGTTTGCATATTAGCCAGGGCTGGATTTCCCACAAGGCCATCCAGGCCATGGTCTAGGGCTACATGACCACTAGGGGTGGCATTTCAACATTTGTGGAATGTGTTACTGCTGAGTGATAAGCTCTACAGTAACAAGAAGCACAAAGTGAAAGTGATTATATCGAGGTCACATACAGTGAAGCATCACTCTATATTTCATTCTCCTTCTCTTTACCCCCTGTCTCTCTCTCTGCTCTGTCCTCCCTCTCCAC
>NW_027319130.1:0-4551 GCF_032062135.1 Pyxicephalus adspersus
TAGATGTGTGTACATATACATAGAAAAAATAAATTATAGGAAGAAATAGGCAAAGAGGGCTTTTTGGACCATACTGCTTCACATGCTTCAAATTGAAAAGATTGCCTATTTCTTCCTATGATTTCTGATGTCATGGGCTTGGCTACAAGCAACATTCGTGGATGATATTGCTTCTGGTTAAAGGAGGAATCCTCCTTTATATGCTTACACTACCAAGCTGTGGAAAATAATGAATACACTCCAGTCTTTACTGAGCAAAATTAAGTTAAGCAACAACTAAATACAAAGATCTGATGTGTTCCAATGTTTCAAACATATATACCAGTTTAGGAATAAGCATATTTGTAAATGTCCTAATATTTTCAGGTTCAGAAAGAGTTAAATGATATTTGGATGTTTAATGTGATCTATTTGCAGGTAGTTAACCGTTGCCTTATTTTACAGATTAAAAAAAACAAAATTAATTTTAAAATCTGTACAAAGGCCTAATCTAGCACGTTAGTCCATAATTCCAAAAAGAAACTTTAAATAAAAAAAAAAAGACTAAAATGTTGTTATCCGCATACTTATGCACTAAAAACTCAGCTGTTTACATGCGAGTATTGATACGCATACCATAGGCGTGTGTGCAAATGCGTAGCATACGCACGTTTTCCAGTAGGCGGAAGTAAACTCGGAAGTTTCATATCTTCATTATCAACATACAAATTTTTGCTGTCGAATGCAGCAAAATTCGGTTCGGGTATACCCAAATTCGAACAGCCATATTCGGGTCGAATATAGGGACAACCCGAATTCGAACATCAACACTACTTAAAAGTAACATACTTGGGTATGATAGATATGTCCTCTTCAAACTAAATGTGATTGTAACATCATTGAACAATAAATTTTGCATTCAATACACAGCTGAACCCCTTAGTACAGGAGTGCCCACACTTTTTTGGCTTGTGAGCTACTTTCAAAATGATCAAGTCAAAATGATCTACCAACAATAAAAATGCTAAACATATATTTATTTACATATATACTGAGTATACTTTACATTGCAAAGTATAATGTAACATAAAAATGTAGCACTTACCCAAAAAAATCAAGCACTAAAGACCTTAATTATTTCATTTAATAATTAAGCAATTGAATAAATAATTGATCTGTAATGCAACTTTAATTGATTGACTTGTAATGGACTGTAAATGTGCACAGAACAGGGAGCAGGTGTGCGCTAATTAGTTGCTATCACCTTACTATTGACAGCTTAACAGATCCTCCTTAATCGCGCAGCTGCAAACTAATTGTCTTAATTGGCGAAATCCAGCTTGCAAGTGATGGTGAGTATACTAGCATCCGATTTCGGCTCACGGAAATAGGCCTTGTATATAGGTGCGTAAATATGCGCATCAAGCTTCCGCACATTTGTTAAATCAGGCCCTATAAATGTACATGCAAAGACCTAGTTCTTTTATTTCTGCTAAAATGGAATTATGTTTATTTACTGAATTTTTTTAAGCATAATTGTACATTTAGTACAGGTATTCAATAACCCTCCATCCCCTAACTCTCCCCTATCCAAAGTAACAGGCTAATCTGCCCAGGTTTACTGTAAATCACCAAGGGTTTGACAATGCCACATTTTACTGCAACTTCAATTGGATTGGTCCTGGTATTTTTTATTATTATTGTTTCTAGGTCAACTCTTACACCGACATATCCAAGTTTTGCAAATTCCAACTTTTTAAGTTACAGTCAATGGAAAAGTTAGAATTGTGTTGGACCTACTAGAGCATGTTCTCAAAGAAAAAATGTAGACAGGCATTTTTTGTTAAAAGGTTTAGTGAAAATATAGGTAGGGATTGCCTTTTTCAAATTTAGGCTAATTCAGACCACAAACCTTTTATGTTAATTGCAAAGTCTCTGAACTGTTTATTGTCACCTATATTGCTGTGTATGGGGTGGTCAAGGGTATCTATGGGAGCATTTCTCAAGTGAATTTCTGTTTATAACATGGCTGTAGAATGTGTTTTTTTTAAATAGTAACAAAAAAATGCTTGGGGTTCCGGCTGTTTTTTTTAATCCAGGCCCTTAAATCGATTTGGGAATTTCATAGATGTTAAATAGGGCAGTGTGCATAGGTGCCCCTCTCCTATACATAAAAAGGTCCTTTGTAATCTGATTTGCTGAAAATCCCTTCCCTTATGATAAAAACCAGACTCCTACCTGCCCTCTACAGTAGAGGAGTCTCATCCATACAACATAACTCTGGTAAAAGATAAAATATCTTTAATATTCTTTGATTTGCTAATACTTACTTTTTTAGAATCAAGCAATGTGTAAAGTCTCCAGCTTGACTCCAGTCTCCAGTATTCCAGCTTGTTAAATTTGTTTAGCCTAGAAGATGGGGGCAGCTGTCACCGCCTACCCTCATGTGTGATTGGCCAAATCAATCTAAACAATACTAATATGAACCCTGTGTTGCCTCAAACTGAGGATAGGTATATGCTTTTGGCCCCCTTCCATTTTTGGCAAACCTGATTCCTGAGGATCTTTATATAATTAGAGGATTGGCCCAGTTTTCTATCCTAGAAGGTTCCAAGCCTTTTTAAAGTATATGGTTTAAAAAATTAGGGGGGACCCCATGCTGTTTCTACTATTTTATTGTTTGACCTTCAATCAAACAAGAAATCAGTCAAATGTTTTGACTGCAGGAGCAGCAGCAACTGTAGAATATAAAATTGTATAAGTCGGAACCAAAGTTAGAGATGGAGCTTTCTCTTTGCAACCCTTCCAAACAAGCTGTACTTGTTCGTTTTTTTCAAATTGTGTTGATTTGACATTATACATTTACCATGATAACTGAGGCTGTGGAGTCTGAGATGTAGGCCTTTTGTAATTTCTCACATTGCACAGTCTGACCTTAGGTAAGTTTGCTAGGATGTCCACCCTTTGGAAGATTGGCAACTGTCTTTAATGTTTTCCTCTAGTGAATAACCTTTCTTATGGTAGAATGATGGACTTCAAATTGTTTGGAAATGGCTTTGTAGCCCTTCCCAGATTGGTGGGCAGATGCAATTGCTTCTCTAAGACCATTACTAAAGTCTTTCGTCCTTGGCATTGTGTTAAAACAATTGTTGATGATCAGTTAATCAAGTGTATTTCCATATCAGCAGCTAGCTGCTACCTACCCTTTTCATTCTAAGTCAAGTGGTGTTTACTTCATGTTTTTCATGTGCTGCTTCAGCATTTTGACTTAGTCTTTGTTAATAAATAATGACATGATGCAATATGTAATGTGTTCATTTGAGGTTATATTTAAACTAAAGCACATTTTTTTAATGTCCTGATACGCAAAAGCCTTACAACTGAAAGATGGGTAATGAAGAAAAAAAAATTACACCAGCTAATAAATCAATTGTGCAGTTTGTGGAGTTGTATACATAATGAGTGGGCAGCATCCAGCTAGATATAAAATTTTGAATGGACAATATAGGCAAAATACACATTACACAGTATGCTAAAAAAAGGCTTTCTACAGGGAAATGAGTTCAGATTCTATTCTTGCTTATTAGCACTTCTTGCCTAGGAGCTACTTAGGAGGACTGTTGTGCTGAGATTTACTGTACATGAGAGTTCTGTATTGAGATCTGCTGTCCCAATTATTTCCCTAGCCCTTCCTGGTAGCTCTTTGAACTAGAATAACTTTGTATAAGAACTATTTTTAAAGTATATGGTTTAAAAAATTAGGGGGGACCCCATGCTGTTTCTACTATTTTATTGTTTGACCTTCAATCAAACAAGAAATCAGTCAAAATGTTTTGAGTGCAGGAGCAGCAGCAACTGTAGAATATAAAATTGTACAAGTCGGAACCAAAGTTAAGCTGCGTACACACTTCCAATTTTTATCGTTGGAAATGAACGACGAACGAACGACGAAAGATCGATTGGGCAAAAATCGTTTGTAAAAAAAGTAACCAACGAGGCCGACGAACGAGGATAGTCGTTGGAAATGAACGACCGGACCGGCGGATCGGATTGGACAACGATCGTTGACCATCTATCGTGTGCACGGTCGTTCATTGATCGTCCATGGTCTGAGCATGCGCGGTGAACGAACGTTCGCTCACTTCCTGTGGTGCACGTCACTTCCTGTATCGTTCAAACGATCGCATCTATGGTGTGTACAATATCTGCGAACGATCGTGTCATTATCTGTATGTACAGGATCGGTGCTTTACGATCGTTCGCAGATATCGTGCAGGATCGTTCGGCGTTCGTTTACCAACGATAATAATTGGAAGTGTGTACGTAGCTTTAGAGATGGAGCTTTCTCTTTGCAACCCTTCCAAACAAGCTGTACTTGTTCAGTTTTTTCAAATTGTGTTGTTTTGACATTATACATTTACCATGATACCTGAGGCCTGTGGAGTCTGAAATGTAGGCCTTTTGTAATTTCTCTAAGCATTGCACAGTCTGACCTTAGGTAAGTTTGCTAGGATGTCCACCCTTTGGAAGATTGGCAACTGTCTTTAATGTTTTCCTCTAGTGAATAACCTT
>NW_027319131.1:0-4551 GCF_032062135.1 Pyxicephalus adspersus
ATGTTTTGCGGCTCCAGACTATTTTTCTTTAGTGGAAGAGGAGGCAAAATGGCTCTTTTGATAGTAAAGGTTGCTGACCCCTGGTCTAGTGGTGTTATCCTTAGCCCCTCACCCTGGAATAAAACCAGCTTGATTGTTGTGAATCAAAGTATGGAGGAGACAATCTGTTTGCTAAGATTTTAGCCTACAATTTAATGTCTACATTCAATAATGATATGGGCTTGTATTTACTACAAATAGTAGGATCCTTCCCTGGCTTAGGAATGACTGAAATGTTAGCTAGAAGCATTTGTGAAGGGAACTGATGATCTGCATCCACTAAGTTAAAGGTGTGGGTAAGGGCCGGGAGTAAGTTAGTCAGGAATGCTTTATAAAAGCAAGGGGTGAAACCATCTGGGCCAGGACATTTGCCCGAATTAGGATGATTGAGATTCCAAGGCGGATATATGTGCCTGTTCCAATGTTGGTAATGCCGTATCCTGTATATAAGACTAAATGCATTCAGTCGCAGAGAGTGACATAAATATTATAATCACACATATGAAATTCTTATACCAATGTTGTAGTAATTGCATAATTTTTTCTTAGCTTTTTATGGGGACATTTTTGCATTTTTAGATTTTAGGTGTTAGGAGACGATTATCTGGCTGACGATCCCATGCACGATCCCAAGTCACCACAGTTCAGTGCGCTGTTTATTCTCTTCAATGGCATTGCTTACATCGGCAGGGGAGATCAAGCAAATAGCTGTCAGTCCTCTGCGCTGCAATTTGCGTCATTCCCAGTTTCCCTTTAAGCTTTGAATTGTCTTGAAGGGGATTTGGAGTTTATGCTGCAGCCAATGAGCAGAGAGTTCCTGCTCTCAATCCTACGCTGTCATTGGCTGCTTGGACTTTATAGCCTCTCTTCTCCCAGTTACCAGTACCTGTTGTAGTGTTAAGCTGGGCTGATCTGCTGCTGGTGTGTTTATTCCTTAGATTTTCTGTTCCTAACCTTGTGTGTGTATTCTGCCTGGACAGACCTTTTGACAGTGACCTCCAATTCTGCTTTGTGTTTAGCCATGAATACCCCACCTGGTGGACTGGTTACCCATGTACCCAGTATTTTGGATTTGTGTTTGCTGGAATCCTTTGTAGTGCTGGACTTTGGACTCCTGGCTTCTGTCAGTCCTTCCTCAGACACCATGCCTTGCACACAAATGTCTTTGGGGCAACCGTGTGCTGGGATGGTGCATCTGGCCTCCCGAGGCTAAGCAGAGGCTTGGTATAGGTGAAGAGTGCAGTGTTAGATTGGGGACTGGTGTCTGGTGAGTACTGGTGTTGGACCAGGGCCTGGTGTTTAATAATGTCGGCACTGTAGCCTGTGGCATAAAGGCATTTGGTGTAGGATGAGGGGAAACACGACAGCAGCATTTGCTGCAATACTCAGGTTCAGTCCAGAGATTTCCCTGTGAAACTTTTTTGTGCTAGTAGATGTCCTCAGTATGGCCAACATCATTTATGAACTACTTCCTCTGAGTTCAGGTGGTCCTTGACTCAGCATCAACCTGTGATTGATAGTGAAGGGAAAAGTGACACAACTATGAGTTTATCTTTCCTTCAGGCTTTGTCATCCTACCAGCATATTTCTTGTCAGCAAATGAACTGATTGGCTCCTTATCCTATTTTTCTCTTGCAATTCTGCACTGCTGTGCCAGAATTCCATATTGCTGATATCAGGGCAAATACAGGTACCTACACTACTTGTATTTCAAAAACACATTTCCTGATGTATTACTGCTGTCTTTTATATCTGCCTAGAGTTCAACTTTAGGTTAGGTTATTCTTGAGGTAAAAAGTTAGAAATTAAGGTTAGAGTTACCTACCAAAAATAAAAACTTCCTCCATGGGAAGAAGCTTTATTCTTACCTGTATGGTGGGTGATATGTTAAGCCTTTGCACTCTTGAATGATGTCTCCTCCTGGGGGCTGTGGATCTTTCCAAAACTGTTATTTTATGACTGTTCCATTCAGGGATGTAGCAGCTGGACAATATAGTCCAGTAAAGTACAAACTATCCAATATTTAGGTAATAATCATCATGTGACAATCTGATTAGTTAAGGTAGGGTATAATTAGATGATGGACATACCGTTGAATTATGTGCTGACAGTAATATCTCTGAAGACTCGAAGAGCCTTATCAGCTACAATGTTCAACACTTCAATGTTAGAAGTTTTTCTAAGCTGGGTGGTTACTGAAAAGTGCTGGGTGGTGCACCCAGCTAAAAAGGTCTGGGGAGAACACTGAGTTACCTATCCCTATGTTATGCAATCTTGCTGTTTAATACAGCCCCCTCCCACCTTGCACATTCTTTCTTTTAAAATTAGGTTCAGGTTACTAACAAAGGACTGAGTCAAGCTTAAAGTGTATCTATAGCCTAGCAATGAACTTACTTCCCTTGTTTGTCTTTATGTTCCAGAGATCTAAGTAGCTTAATGAAATAAATTTGTCAGGGATGATGTCAGCCTACAACAGGGTCTAAATGATAACATATAATCCACTGCCCCACCACCTGCAAATAAAGTGGAACTAAAGGTAAAAATAAAAAAGGTGGCGCGGCTATGCGATGGTGGCATGAGGAAGCTTCTTGTTTGAGCTCCCACTGCCGATACTGTGCTCTTCAGACTTGGCAGCTTCCACCAATGATCACTGAATAGCGCATTCCCTGCGGTAAGGAAACACCTGGACCCATACGAGCAGGTAAGAAGTCTGATCTTGACCGCTACTTCTCCTCTCAGGGCTCTCCAGCGCCGAAGCACATGGCATCCAACATGGCGTCCTCCTGTTCCTCACCTTCCAGTACTAGCACAGGAGCCATGGAAGCATATCCTGCCAGCCCCACAGCCAACTTCCTTGTTACCCCAGGGAGTCTCTTGCTCTTCATTTTATTCCTAGAGCCTTTGCTGAGACATATTCGCAAAAACCACAGATATCAGAAGCATTTTGATGAATAAAACAGAACATAAGGCAGATGCATACGCGGACGCCCTCCTTTTTTTTATAACTTCTCCACAAGTAACCATCCCCAATCTTCTTAAAGAGCTCCGCCAGTATGCACTGTTTTCTAATTATAAAGTTAACCTCCAAAAATTGGAAGTCTTAGATAATAATTTACCTCCTGACACAAGAAGGACTCCTGCCCCTTTATTCCCATTTAAGTGGGCTAAGGGCTTTCTTCGTTACTTGGGCACCAATATCCAAGCCAATCTTTATAGAGTGGTGGACCTGAATTTCTTACCACTCCTTACCACTATAGGGAGGGGTCTCCAGGGGTGGCAGCAACAAGCCTTTTCCTGGTTTAGGCGCTGTAATACCCTAAAAATGAATATTTTGCCAAGACTTTTATATTTGCTACTAACTCTGCCGATGCATGTTCCTCCTCACTTGTTACAAAAATTTAGGTCTGAATTTTTTATGGAACACCGACACTCCCAGGCTCAACAAATCTCTACTTCGGCTCCCTAAAGATGGAGGGGGGATAGGTTTTCCAGGCCCAGTGCTTTATCACAAGGCTGTACATTTAACTCGTTTAGTTGACTGGTGTAGACATGCGCATCTTAAAGAATGGGTAAAGTTAGAGGATGCGCTATCCCGTCCAGTTATGTACTGCTGCCTGGTCTCCATCAGAAGACTGTAGTCTACTCCGCCGTCACCCCTTGATAGGGGAGACACCTAAAGTGGTGGCCAAGTATTTCCGTAATAAGGGCACTGAGACTTTTCCATCTTTTTTGTCTCCTATACTTGGTCATCCCAAGATCCCTACCAGTAGGAATGACACAATCTTTAAGAAATGGACTGAGCAGAGAATTTATCGGGCCATGCATTTTATGCAACCCCTCGACTGGAATGCTGTCTAAAATGTATCCACATACAAGTTTGGAGTGCTGGAGGTGTGGTAAACACGCGGGAACTTTATTACACATCTTTTGGAGTTGCCCCGTTTTGGCACCTTTTTGGGCGAGTGTAGCAGCAATTGTTCGCAAGTTGACAGATGTCTCCTATAGTAGACAAACCCGAGCTGTAGGCAAACCTGAGCTAGCACTGCTCCACATGTCTGCAATGTCAAAGGAAAGATACAAACGCTCCCTACTGTGTCATTTATTGAATGCGGCTAAAGCATGTATTCCATAATTGTGGAAATATCCTACTCCGCCTACACTTAGGCAGTGGATTGCAGGGTAAACGATATACAACCTATGGAAGAATTGTTGAAATCAGGGGATCAGTCATCATGCAGGCCGGTGCGCAGTTGGTATTACTGGGAAGAATTTAAATGTTCCTCTGATTATATGCAGCTACTTTGCCCAACTAAACATAATTCTCTCCCCATATCCCCTTTCACCCTTGCCCTGCCTTTCTTTGCACCCTCTCCCCGTCTTCTTTTTTCTTTCATCTTTCACTTCTTCTTATTCGCTCGGGGCAGGGTCCTCTCCTCCTGTATCACTGTCTGTATTAGTCTGTCATTTGCAATCCCTATTTAATGTACAGCGCTGCGTAATATGTTGGTGCTA
>NW_027319132.1:0-4550 GCF_032062135.1 Pyxicephalus adspersus
TGAGGTACGGCAAGCTGTAGATCCATCAGACCGGTGAATTGGTTACTGCTATTGCCCTGTGCTGCTGTAGCAGGATCTGGCTCCATTACAGGAACAAACGATGAACTGCAATTATTGCAACTTAGAAAATTATGCAGCAAGCATGGACTGCCTTGTTCATTTTGTCCATGCGCAGATTGATAGCAGTATGGAATATTCTAAATCTGCTTTTTTGCTATTTTGCTAGAATACAGAATGCATTTTTAACCAAAACTTTGCAGCTAGCTATGGCCATACTGAACCAAAAAGAGGATCAATTTGATGGCTTTGGCTTCAGCATTGCTGCTAAACTGCGGCAGATGCCCCCAGAACTAGCATGTGCTGTGCAGCTGATTGTGACTGATGTGGTCAACAAAGAATTGATGCACAAATTAAACCCACAAAATCCTACTTATTCCTTCCCCTCTCCATACCCGCAGCCTCACCCTTCTCCTATACCTAACTACACTCCACACCACCAATATACCGAATTATGGCGGGAATGTGTCACAGCTTTTTATTGCATTTATATTGTTGTTTATATTGTTAAAATTGTAATTTATTGTTATTTGTTACACGGTTATGTATTGTTATTCATACTTTTATATGTGCTATAGTTCCACTAAAAATTACACTTTGTTAAATAAATGTTATCTTTTATTATGAAGCGAAAGTGTAATTTTGTTTTAATGATTGTATGTGGCACCTACCTTCATGTACTCATCTTTCAAACTGTCGATAATTGCTGTACACGTCTCGGGGATGATATGACCCATTGCTTGCAGTGAGATCCCAGTGGAGAACGTCATGTCCTGCAGAGATCTTCCAGCGGCAAGGTATATTAGCGTGGCAATCAACCTCTGCTCAGCTGTTATGGACTTTCCCATGAAGGTATCTTGTTACTTCAGAGTAGGTCCCACTGCGGAAAGTAATTTCTGAAAACACACATCTGGCATCTGGTGATGTTAGGCGAAGTTCCCGTAGCAGAATCTCATGGGAAATGTTGTCTTGGTCCAACAACCAATCTTTACACCAAACCTGACACTTCTTCACAACTTTCACATCATCTTCAAGTTCACTTAGCAGATACATCACAGCTAAAGCTGCTTTCTTCTTCCTTGAGAGGACTCGGAAAGACATATTGCACAGAGAGACAAAGGAGTAGTGTGCCGAATGTTCATTCGTAAGACAGATCTTTCGTAGACACATTCATTGGTGATTCTCCCCCTTCCTCCCCAGTACAGCCTCAGCTTTGGGCTAGCTCTCCTGGCAATGTGGCTAAATCACAGCTCTATAGGGAAGGTGTCCATGATAGTGACCCCCCACCTCCTCCTATGTATGCTGGCGACCAGTCGTCTGCGCGGAACCCCCTCTGCCTTGATTACTACTGGTAAAAGATTCATGCCTCTGTCCCAAGATGACTGTCCTAATGTTTCTCCCACTACACTGCCTGAAGGGGAAGCGAGACTTCTTACTCACCTGGCCACTCTGCTGAAGTGTGAACTAGCTAAGACTTCAGCTGCCATTACCTCTGACCTTAGGCAGGACCTCCAAGGCCTAGGCTCCTGGCCGGATCTAATTGAGCAAAAAAAAAAAAGGGTGATACCACTAAGAGAGTTTCCCAAAATACTCGCCAGATATCTGATATATACTATACTCACTAGATACTCAGATTGATGAGTTACAGCTGTACGGTTCAATTTCCGTATCCGTGGGTTGCCCGAATCCGTTAGGATTCCAGTTGCTGTAAAACAATTCCTCAAAGATAAGTTACCTAATCTACCAGAATCACAGCTCAAAATTGTAGGGGCCCATAGGGCGCTGATTGCGCCTAAAGTGGATGTGTCGTCCCCCCCCCGGGACATAATAGTCAAGCCTCATTAATATTCCACCAAAGAAGCTCTCATGCAGATGTCTATAGGCTGAGATTCTCTGTTGATGGAAGGATTCCCCATTCAAGTTTTTGTAGACCTTTCTCTGTTCACCATCTAACGTAGAAGGGCCATTAAACCGCTTTTGCAAGCTCTCATGTCTCACAAAATTAAATATCGCTGGGNTTTCCCCCTTAAGTTTCTTTTCTAATTACAAGGCAAAACCTACTCCTTTCCTACTTTTGAAGAAGGAGAACATATCCTGCGGATGTTGGATCTTCTTCCTGTTCAACCAGACCCATTAGGAGCTCACTCTACCTTGCTGTACGCTCTGTGGAATAAGAACAAAGCGAACTCCAAACGCATGTCTAAACCAACCTGAATGACGCTCCCCAGAAGTAATGTGGTTGTTTTATATTACCTCATTCCGATGGGATGCTGGTTTCCTCTATGTGTGATGGCTATACATACAGGTCTTTGATTGTCATATTTCAGATCTCTTATTTTGTTATATTACACTTTCTAGCTGTTTCTTGTGGCTGCCAAACCCACTTGTTGCCTACGGTCCTTAGGGACTTGTGTCACTGATTGATTTATCTAATCTTGTAATTTCTAAGCTCTCTGGTCCCTTCGACACATTTTTTTTGTCTGAAGGGGTTGAGGGAGCAGAGGGGGTTTTACATTCCCTCTGGGTTCTTGTCGATACAGGCAGGGGCTCGGACCATATCTCGGGCTCCTTCACTGTGCCCCAATATACTTGGGACAACTTTTGGTCCCGTCTGCAAGTGGTCCTAGGGTGGTCCCCCACAGCAGAGCTACTGTTTGACTGGGATGGTGGGGGGTCCGGCGCAAGTCCCTTACAAGCACTGTTCGTATGCACAGTTGTGTCTTGTGGTATGTACGTTGTTTGTTTTTGATAATGTTAGCCAGGTCAACCTCATTTCCCCACACTTCCTATTCACCCCTCCCCCCGGAAGTTCTGCTAACCTTTTTGTTATAATGGCAGGTTCTGATTTTCATAACCCACAGTATAAGTAATGGGGGGGGGGGGGTACTTCCCCATTAGTAGTGATTTCCTACAATGTCCAAGGGCCTAACTTGCCTGCCAAAAGGGTCAAGGCCTTTCATTATTACAACTCCCTTAAAGTAAACATCCTAGCCCTTCAGGATACCCACTTTTGACGCCCCTCTATGCCCCAATACATTCACAAAAGATTCCCATTGTTTTATTACACAAATTCCAATAGAAATGCGGAGTCATGCTTTGTTTTTCAAAGAATCTAAACATTTCCCCCCAAGAAGTAATTAGTGACCCTAGGGGCAGGTATGTTTTAGTCTTGGGGACTATCGAGGGCCACATGGTGACCGCTATTTTTTACTATGCTCCTAATGAGGGGAAGCTAGAATTAATTTCCTCTTTATTATCTACCATAGTCTCAAAGGCCCAGGGTACTCTCCTACTCTTGGGGAATTTCAATTTGGCATTAGACCAGATTTTAGACAAATCTAGTACACCTAGATATCAGTTCCCCTCTAGGAAAGGCCACAAAATCTCCAAATTCTTACACCAATATGGTCCCATTGATGTGTGGAGGGAAATGAACCCATCTGCTTGGGACTATACTTTTTTCTCCTGGCTCATATACTATACTCCTGCATTGACCATACATTTATACTATCCCGTTTGAGTCCCCTTGTTCGCAGGGGTCGTTTTCTGTCCACCCTGTGGTCGCACCATGAGCTCGTAGTTATTGACCCAAAAGGTTTAAAGGACTCCCAACCAGGTTTCGGTTGGATGCTTAATGAAAGTCTGTCTGACCCCGTCTCATGCAGATATAGTTAAACTGCTGGAGGATAATTTTTACTGTGAATATCCCAGAGGACACATTCTTGGCCACTTGGCCATCAAATGGGAGGCCCATAAGGCCTATATTAGAGGGGATTTATTCAGGATAGGTTCCCTAAACAAAAGGTCAGGGAACACCTAATTAACACTAAGCTGAAGGATTATCACGCTGCTAAACTTCAGCACAAGTCCAATGCCCGCATGGACTTAAGCCCACAAACTGAATCACTGCACATTGAAATCAACCTGCTGTTAACCACTAAGGCAGAAAATTCCTTGAGGTGGGCCAACCACATAACTCCCTGAGATTAATTTTAAGGATGGTAGAATCTCCCAAAACCATAAAAAATCTTATCAGCCTTTAAAGTCTTTTACAGTAATCTATATGGAAACATTAAACTCCTCCCTAAGAGGTTTTTGAAGAGTTGTTCAAAGATATTACCATGCCCACCCTTATATCACCCATAAAGATATTATTCAGAGACCCTTCTCCAGTGAAGAGGCTCTCAATGTACTAAAATTACTCAAAAAGGGCAGCACTCCGGGTAGGGATGGCTTCTCTTACGCTTATTAGAAATTCTTTAGTACCCTATTGGTTTCCCATCTTGTTCATTATTTTAATTACCTGAGAGAGGACCATTCTCTACCTCAAGAAGCTAACCGTGTAATTCCGAAACCGGGCAAGGACCTCCTAATTAATTGCGACCTAAAACTTGACCAAAATTTTATCAGTCTGCTTGAACTCGTTCCTAAAAGCGTACATCTATCCGGACCAGGTGGGCTTCATGCAATATAGGCAAGCAACTGATCATAGG
>NW_027319133.1:0-4540 GCF_032062135.1 Pyxicephalus adspersus
CTAGGTGTTTGCAAATTTAAAATACTCTGTCATTGTTTTTTGGGTTTTTTGCCCGAACCAGTAATTCTATAGATTGTGCACTGAGTGCATGAAAGGGCTGGAGGTTAGCAATTGACTGAAAATTGCAATTAAATAAATTGTAAACGCCATGGATATGTATTTTGTCTATGTGGCATCTTTTAGAATTGTGTACAATGCCAATAAACATCACAACTAAAAGAATGTAGTTTTATAGGGTGCTCCCTCCTGCAGTCAATCTTATTCTGCTGCATATAGTTTTCACCGAGTAACTGGTGTGACAATATTAATTGTAGATTAGACCGTTTGGAGACTCTGTCGTAGTCAGGGAAATGTTTATGAAACATTAACAGTTACAATTTTATGGAACAGAACCTGCATACATGCTATATATTTTATTTATATATATATATATATATATATATATATATATATATGTGTGTGTGTGTATATCTCAATCTAAAAAAAAAAACTGCAATCTCTTGATACTTGGCTTTTTATAGCTGAATGCCTTTCAGTTCCAAGGGACAATGATGGGACATTTTTAATTTGTTCCAAAGATTTTCCACCTTTACCTATCACCTAAAGGGCCAGTAATTACCTGTGTGGAGTGGGAGGTATCAGCAAGTACTGATAATACCTTAAAGCTGTTGGAACTTTGAATGTCATACATTAAATCGTAAAAACTTGGTATTCTAGTCTGCTGCTGCAATGTTGCTTAAGAAGCTCTAAATCTAAAATAAGATGTATAATTATTAATGTAATAGTGTAATTATTGATATGATTACATTGTTACCCATATTCCTCACATTTCCCTCTTTTTAGTTTTCTACAGCCTCGACAACCATTTTGGATGAAGAACCAATTGTAAACAGAGGTCTGGCTGCTGCTTTACATCTGTGTCAGAACAAAGGTAAAAATGTGTATTGTATGCAACTACTTTTTATGATCAGCAGCATTCTACTTTGAATCTCCCTTGGCCTTGTACAGTAGTTACCAGTATTGTCGGCTATGGATGAGATTTCATTTAGGAAAAATACTACAATACAATGTTAAATGTATTGAATTTTTAAAACTTTAACGTTTGGTATTTTCTGACAGGTCTGCTGGAGACAACAGTACAAAAAGTGGCACGTTGCAAAGCTCCCAATAAATCGCTTCCAACGGCTGTATATTGCATAGAGGACAAAATGTATGTAATCTGTCCAGTAGGTCTTCCATCCTGAACCAATTTCTATGCATTGTGCTTATATAAACCAAAGCCTTTTGTTTAAAGAAAGTTGTATATAAGCTTTGTTTAAAATCTGTAGCAGTAGTTAGTAAATTGCAAGAAAAGGTGTTCCAAACCAATTAGGATAATTATAAATGATCTTATTAACTTTTTTATGTTAGATTGCCAGCTATGAATTTCAGAAAGACTGTGTCATTTGTTTTTACCAAATTTTATTGCTTAGTCATTGATAGAAAAAGAAAAAAAGAATTTTCTAGAAAAGCATCCAGCTTTTTCTTAAAGCAATCTATAGTAGTTGCTGAAACTACTTCCTGAGGGAGCCGATTCCACATTTTCACAGACTTTACAGTGAAGAATCCCTTCCTTATCCAGGACTTAAACTTCTTTTCCTCCAGACGCAAAGAGTGCCCTCTTGTTCTTTGTAATGATCTCAAAGTGAATAATTGGGAAGAGAGTTCTGTATATGGACCTTTTATATATTTATACAGGGTGATCATATCTCCCCCTAAACGTCTCTTCCCAGGGGAGAATAGATTCAGTTCAGCTAATCTCTCCTCATAGCTGAGCTCCTCTATTCCTTTTATTAGTTTAGTTGCCCTTCTCTGCACTCTCTCCAATTCCGCAATGTCCTTTTTCTGAACTGGTGCCCAAAACTGGACTGCATATTCCAGATGTGGTCTGACCACAGCTTTGTACAGGGGCAGGATTATGTCTCCATCTCTGCACTTGATTCCTCTTTAAATACAAGAAAGTACTTTGCTAGCTTTAGATATTGCAGCTTGGCATTGCATGCTGTTCTGAAGTCTATGATCTACCTGAACTCCCAGATCTATTTCTGACTCCCCCAAATTTATTCCCCCTAGACAGTATGAAGCATGCATGTTATTAGCCCCCAAGTGCATAATTTTATATTTTTCTATAAAAAAAGTCATTTGCCACTTGGTTGCCCAGTCAAACCGTACATCCAGGTCTGCTTGTAGAACTTAGACATCCTGTATGGACCTAATTCCATTACATAGTTTGGTGTCATCTGCAAACATAGAAATGGTACTTTTAATCCCAAACTCTTTATCATTTATAAAGGTTAAACAGTAAAGGTCCCAACACTGAACCCTGGGGTACACCACTAATAACCTTGGACCATTCAGAGTATGAATCATTAATTACAACTCTCTAGATGCGGTCTTTAAACCAGTTCTCTATCCATTTACAGATTTTTCTAAACCTTTATATTAACTGTTTGTGGGGTACGGTGTCAAATGCTTTAGTGAAGTCAAGTACACTATATCTGCTGCTATTCCACTGTTTACCTGTTTTCTTACTCCTAAAAAGGGAGTAAATTTGTTTGACAACTTCAGTCTTTCTTGAAGGCATGCTGAACATCACTTAATATTTTCTAGTAGAAACTCCTCTATGTGATTTTTTTTATCAAACTATGGACGTTAAACTAACCGGTCTGTAGTTACCTGGTAATGACTTTGCTCCTTTTTTTGAAGATAGGAACCACATTGGTCCTACGCCAATCTATCGGTACCATACCAGTGACTAAATAGTCTCTAAAAATTAGAAATAATGGCTTTGAAATAACAGCTCATCTCTTTGAGGACACGTGGATGTAATCCATCAGGTCCGGTTGCTTTGTCAATTAATTTTTCCCAGCTGTTTCTCAATCATATCAATTTTGTTTAGTATCATATCAAAAGTGTTTAGTAAATCCGCCTTTTCTTTATCCCCAGTTACCAACCCAGAGACATCCTTTAAGGGGCCTACATGCTCAGATCTGATCTTTTTGCTAATATATTTAAAAAAAATTGGGGTTTGCCCTACTTTCCTTTGCAATCTGTCTTTTAGTTTTGCACATTTTATCTCCTTTTTACATCTTTTGTTATATTCTTTATAGTTTTCAAACAATTAAGGTGATCCTTCATTTTTATATTTTTAGAATGCCCTTCTTGCTCCTTATGGCTTTTTTAAGATCAGCTATGAGCCACATAGGTTTTAATTTTTAGCCTTTTAAACCTATTACCCATTGGAATATATTTTTCAGTGTGGTTTTGTAGAACAGACTTGAAACATTACCATTTTTGTTCTATGTTCTTTAAGGACAATATTATCTCCCTGTCCAAGTCACAGAGAGCCGCCCCTAATAATGGCAAAATTTGTTCTCTTAAAATTAAATGTTTTGTCCTTTCCTGTTTTTGCTTCCTGTTTACGACTTGCATCAAATGAAATCATATTATGGTCACTGCTACCAAGATTCTCTTTTATATGCACATTTGTTTTTAGCCCTGCATTGTTAGAAAGAACTAGGTTCAGCAGAGTATCATTTCTAGTTGGGGCTTCTATAAACTGTACCATAAAATTATCTTGTATTAAATTCACAAATTTCCTCCCTTTTGCTGTTCCTGTAGTGTCATTACTCCAGTCAATGTCAGGGTAAATGTGGAATCGGCTCCCTCAGGAAGAAGTTTCAGCAACTACTATAGATTGCGTTA
Organism: Pyxicephalus adspersus; assembly: GCF_032062135.1. Classification (NCBI taxonomy): domain Eukaryota; kingdom Metazoa; phylum Chordata; class Amphibia; order Anura; family Pyxicephalidae; genus Pyxicephalus; species Pyxicephalus adspersus. The sequence continues at coordinate 3,745 of NW_027319133.1, forward strand.
AGAAAAGGCTGGATGCTTTTCTAGAAGCACAGAATATAACTGGGTATTAAGGCTTTAAAGTAAAGATAACAGAGACTGTTGATCCAGGGAGCATCCGATTGCCACACAGAATCAGAAAGGAATTTTTTTCCCCTGTTGAAGCAAATTGTACCAGGGTTTTTTTTTTTGCCTTGGTCTGGACCAACGATGTGTTATAGGATTTTATATCTGGGATATGTTTATTTCCCTAGTGGTTGAACTTGAAGGACTTTTTCCAACTCAACCTACTATATGTAACTATGTGCTTAATGTGGAGCTTGATAGAAACTGCTTTATAAATATTAGTTGTTAGGTTCACAATCAGAGATTTGTATTACGGTCTTTGAATAGGTTTTAATTTTTACACGATGGGAGTTTTAAATAAAATAAATTTTTAATGACAACCTGTTCTTGTTGAATATTATTTTTTGAGCATTGTTCATCTTGTTTAAATTATTGTATATTCCAGTGATGTGGGCAACATACAGTTAGGTCCATAAATACTTGGACAGAGACAACATTTTTCTAATTTTGGTTCTGTACATTACCGCAGGTAATTTTTAATAAAAACTCAGTTGCAGTTGAACTGCAGACTTTTAGCTTTAATTTAGTGGGTTGAACAAAAGGATTGCAAAAACATTTGAGGAACTAAAGCCTTTTTTTACACAATCACTTCATTTCAGGAGCTCAAAAGTAATTAGACAATTGACGCAAAGCCCCTGATTCATCAATAAAATCCGCGCTCGCTGGAAGCGGGAAAGTACGCGCGGCCAGCGAT
>NW_027319134.1:0-4534 GCF_032062135.1 Pyxicephalus adspersus
ATATCTACTAGAACCCTGTTCGGACATATTTCTGTAAATTACAGGTCTACAATTTAAAAAAAAAAATTTCATGAAAAACAGTGTAACGCTTTTGGAACAGAAATCTAGACATCAGTGTAACCCCCAGGTGGTTAATAATAATAATAATAATAAAATTAATCAGCACTTTTTTTTTTATTACAGTAGTATACATCACCTGATTGCACCCGATGTGCAATGCCAGATTGGATAATGTAGGCAGAGGAAGGAGGAAGAAGGAACAAGGTGGTGGCGCCCGGCACTCCCTCCATTCCATGATGAAGGAATATTCAAGGACAGCACAGGACCGAACCAAGGCCAGCTGTGGAGTGATCTACGAAAGTCAAGGTAAGGTAAAGGTAAGTGTGACTTTTTTTTTTATTTTAATTAAAGTTTCGCTTTAAGAGAAAAACAAACCAAAAAATTTGATTTATATCCACAACAGGATTTGACCCCATCCCTCTTTATTTAGGATCACATGAGCAAACTCCTAATATGAGCAGCACTGGCAGGAGTCAGGATCAGCATCTTCCCAGGACAGGTATAGCAGATCTATGAATACTCTCAATTTATAATTTCCGGGAAGATTATTATTGCATGAACAATTGCGCATAAGGCTGCTTTAAATCCAGCTCTGCAGAGAACAAATACAAAAATGACTTTTTTTGGCACAGGAAATACAAAATTAAATTATCAGAATGTGTGATCAGGATTAAATGTATTTATTTATTTATACAGCATGTTACCTGCCCTTCTTGGAGGAATAAACCTGTGTAAAATGACACGCGGCTTTGAAAATTCCCAGCTCAACAGCTGCGGCGCCCTGACGGGTTTTGATCAGAAATCGCTCAGATTTTCCACATCACACTTGAAGATTTAGATCAAATAGAGAACATGTTGTTGGTTATAGCGCGTCTCCAACTCATTTCTAATTAATTTTGGGGCTTTAAAACAAATCAAGAAAATAACATAAACATCTACAATGTACGTGCTGGATTCTCCACATACATCAAATGCGTTGGTTTGTATTTCTATCACATCAAAGTGGTGAATGTGAGGGAGTTCAGCCTGACAGGGAACAGCCTATAGAATATATAAATCATGGAAAGTGAATCAACAAGAAACTCTTGCACCCTCCACCCACCCTATACCCAACACCAACCCCAACATGTATTTTATGCCAATCCATTTTTTGGGATTTCTTTAGGCCGGTTAAGTGACACGTTGGAAGATCTTCACTTCTTTGCTGAAACTTGGTGGTCCTCAAGGTTGGCCCTGGGTAAATATGAATCAAGGGCCCCAATGCACAGTAACCTATGGAGACCCATGGAGATGGTAGGGGCTCTAGGCAATTGCCCAGTTTTCCCCATCCTAAAACCGTCCCTGGTGATTCTTGATTATGCACAGTATGTAAGAACAGTGCTTTCCTGATGATACTAGTGACGCTTTTAAGGTTTAGGGTCCCGCGTTGAAGCACCGTCAATGGATAAATGTAAAACACCCTGCATTCACAAAGTGACTAGGTTCAGGATCAAGGAATCCTTTGTGGCTCCAGGCATTATTGCAGAACGGGTCCATTCTGTAGTAAGTATTCTTACCTGTCCCATCTGTCAAAATTGCAGAACTGGGCAGCTCAGCATTGGGTGCCAGGATACCCGACACATCCTGGCTTTCCTTGCGGGTTCCAAAACTGAATGACCCCCTGCACACCTGCGCGGAATGGTCATCATCCCAGCTTGGCCAATCCAGATGGCCAAAGATCAGAATGTGGAAGCGAAAAAGGAAGAAGATCGTGGGGCCCACGATAGAATGGGTACAGGTGAGTATCCCCTGGGTTTAGTTCCACTTTTAAAGTACCGGCTATGGACACAGTTTGGTTTACCCTCTGTAATGGACTATGGCATTAGATTATGAGTTTGATGAATCATTCCATAATCTTAAAGATACTGAAGACACATATGATTTCCTCAAGAGCGCGACCTTCCAAGTGATGCTGTTAAGTTGCATTAACACATTTAATTTCTGCCCTTCAATAACGCACACTGAGAACATTTCTGAGAAGACCAGGCAACTGTGATTTAAAGCCCTTTCCTCGCGTACTAGTGGAGTCCATTACAATGTTTGTTTCGTGACTCTTCTGGAATGAGCTGGTGAAAAATTAACTGAATAAGCATTCATTATTTCCTAGATGTTTTAGATCAAAGGAGATTGCGTTTAAAAAGGGTCCGAGCATGCTCCTGGCTGACTGTCCCGCTATCCATCCTCATTAGCGTTACATCAAACATATTGACAAAGTGGTCACAGCGTCAATGGCTTCTAATTCTTAGATTGAGCCGCAGCCAAGGAGGAGCATTTGGACCCGTCGCTGCAGATCACGGTGAATGATACTTAAGAGATCAACAGACGCACTGAATAAAATTGCCGATGATTTATTGTTAACTCAACTTAAAAATGTTATCCCAGCGAAAGTGCTGAGGCACACAGAGTCTGTAACCTATAAATATCTGGCTTTTATGATGATTAGTACCAAAGCGGGACGCGCTTGTAGAACAATCAAATAAACAAGCTATTTGCATCGTACAAAATAACTTCGTAGGTTAATCTGAAAGGGATAAAGGGGACATTTTCAGCACTAAAATTCGATATATAAATTTTTCTCTTATTTTTTTAAAAAATTGGAGGACCCTCTCCTTCTGTATTAACCGCCGTGGCAGTAAAGACTGAATGGGAGCACAAAACCTCCTGGGATACCTATGTCACATCTCAGGTTTTTTTTTGGATTGCTGTTTTTTGCACATGCCTGATCTCGAGCAATCACAGAGAGGGCTTTTCCCCAAAATAAAAAGTGCTGATCTCACGCATACGTAATAATAATACTGTTCTTTTTTTACATTTACAGAAGGATATGTCATCGGATCTCACGCCTGAGCAGGGTGAGATTTGGTGATGCAGGCCGAAGAAGTAAGAAGATGGAAGAAGATGTCGGTGCCTGGTGCTTCCTCTGCAACCTGATGAAGAAAGAATCCAGCACGGCGTGGGACCAAATGAAGGCCAGCTATGAAGGGTTTGAGGGATCTACAGATATAAAGGTAAGTGTTTTTTTTATTTTATTGACAGTTCCACTTTAGGCACCCATGCCTTCCAAGTAACACATACTTTTATTTTAATTGGCCACACGCAATTTAATTTGATTGGTGGACCTGTGTATAAAAGTTTTCAGCTTTATCTACATTTATGCAAGGTAATTTTGCAGCATTGTAACCATACCCCTGCAGGTGCTGTGGATTTACTTGCGTTCTTCTACCATACCAGTGATGAACCACCCAGAAACTGAACCTGATAACGCATTGATGCACCAAAATAAAATCCAAAATACAATACACTAAAGAGTCCCAGATAGTTTTTAAAGCCTTAGGGTTCCACTCTACCCCCCTCCAAACCTAAAAGGAAACATTTTTCCTAGACATATACTTTAATCTAACCCTTATAGCTACCAGTTAGGATTAAACTATCCTAATGAATAATCTTCAACTGAAAATGATAAAGTCATTTGATTCCAACAGACCTTGAATCTAGCTGGTGTCCATGGGCTCACTCATATAAATTGGTAACAGAGGGAACTTTTTTAAACTAGGAAAGCTTAAAAGGGGAGGTCTCTTTCAAGTGACTTCCAGGATATCATTCCCTGGAGAAGGACCCATTTCTCCTGGGTCATCTCTGGAATTCAATAGCCGATTAACTGACCTTTGGAACTCATTGAAGAGGGCTCCCCTCCCCTTGAGTGGTGTTCGAGGTACAATGAAGACTGATCTGTTTCTACTGGGAGATCTATGGGATTTATTAGTCCATTAACTGATCTGTGGAACTCATTGAGGAGGGCTCCCTTCACCTTGGGTGGCCTCCACGATAAAGAAGGCCTCCAATAAAGAAGGCTTTTTCTCACTTCAGTGAATTTTGGAAAACAACTTAAAGGGTTTCCCTTCCCTTAGGTGACCTTTGGATTCAATAGAAAGGGCTCTCCTTGTGTGACCCAATAGGGAGGGCTCTTCAGAACTGATTTAGGACAATTGACATCTTTTAGGTGACTTTTTAAATCTAAAAGAGATCCCATTATCAATCTGGATAGAAGTTGTGAAAGAAAGTGTTTTGATGGAATAGGAAATAATAAGACTCTTCTGATGTTCAATTCTGTATGTGCCCCATGACACAATGAGAAGTAAGAAGAAACCAACCAAACCAATGGCAAACCTCTTCTTAAAAGCTATCCCAGATTAGGTGCCCCAGTTGGAAGTTTAATCTTCTAATTATTACCAATTATCCAGTAAGTTTTTTTAATGTGGGGGAAAACTGAAGTGCCTGGAGGAAATGTACGCAAACATAGGGAGAATATACAAATTACATGGAGAGAGACCTGGCTACGATTCTATCTATCTATCTATCTATCTATCTATCTATCTATCTATCTATCTATCTATCTATCTATCCCTCTATCTATCTATCTATCTATCTATCTATC
>NW_027319135.1:0-4532 GCF_032062135.1 Pyxicephalus adspersus
TAATCTGGAAGATTTACAAGTGACAGCCAATCACAGCCTGGGTGGAAGCGATTTTATGCCAGGCAATGATTGGACTGTCTGGTGGCTTTGCACTACCAGTGACCAATGGCTGTAATTTTTGTAACGTTAAATAGGTTTAACGCTATGAACAGCGCCATCAAGTGGGCAGCTTGGGAAATGGTAAAACCGACCATCATATTTTTGGCTGATGTAAGCTGAAGTGCAGCAACAGAGCCGTGAGGATTCCTCTCTGTTCTGATTTTATACTCCATCAGAGGATCAGGTGCTCCAACTCCTCAAATATTATTTCCCGAATATTCACAGATAGACAATGCGGTACAACGTCTGGCCAACCAATGACAAGGCCCCTCCCACTTCTCACCTGCTACCTGCTTGCTGCGCTGAGAAGCCTCCGAGGCCAAAGCATAGGATATGGTGATCATCCTCTCCTGTTCCTGCATCTGATTGTCCAGGTCTGAGGGGTCCATTTCATCGGGGTGCGACATTGGCTGAAGATTGTGAACGCTGCAAAAGAGAAAGACCAATCAGAACACAGACAGGAGACAGAAAGTCACCAATCAAAGCCCAGGCAGGAAGGAACCGCCGACCACATACTGAGCAGGAGGAGAAAGGGACCAATTTTATAGATCAAAGGAGAATAAATAGGAGATCACAGGTGGGGTTTACATAACCTTAGACATGATTGATTGGACCTTTGTGTCATGTGACCTATGGGTTCATGTAAGGTATGACTTCTAGTGACAGGTCCACTTTACCATTCAGCTGCCCCTCCCAAAGAAGCTGAAACCACGACCCCATTTATCCCCATCCACACCTCACCCTGGACACAAGGCCAATCGTATGAGTCCAGTGAGACCGAGGGAGAATCTCCAGGCTGATGGGTGAAGGGAATGATAGCTCACCTGGATCGGGCCAGAATGTTCTTGATCCTTTGAACTTTCCGCCGTCGCGCCTCCAGCTCCTCATGGCTAAGCGGTTCCTCCGGTTCCAGCTCGATGTATCGCTCCGGAATTTCCACCTTGTCCGGAGTCGCCAACTGCCGGGGACAGAAAATACACCAATAATGATTTGTGTGAAAAGATGACAAGGCAGCTACCCCCTGACGATGCAACTACCCCTGACAACGCAGCTACCCCCTGACGATGCAACTACCCCTGACAACGCAGCTACCCCTGACGATGCAACTACCCCTGACGTCAGCTCCTGGACATCCAACATTGTACACAGATTTGTCAGTGCCCTGTGACAGATGTCTGTCCTCCATGGGGGAGATTTTCCTTTGTCGTCTGTCCCAGCGAGGAGATAAAACTGGGAGGAAATCTCCCCTTAGACATTTCTCACCAGAACAGACCTCCCCATTGCAGGAATTTTGTAACATTTTGTTTTTCCCATCACTTTTTATCCCTGCGAGAGGACAAATAGAAAATAAATAATTTTTTCAAGGTAGATAGAAATAAAAACCTGACCAGAGTTGTCACCCTTCCCTACTCAAGCGCTGAGCCCTGACATGTTATAATGTAAACTGACCACCAGATGGCAGTATTGTCTCACTGGAATCCTCAGCTAATTACATCATACCTGGAAACCCCCCAAATATCTGTACAGGGTCACCCCATAATCTCTGCACAGCAACCCAAGAAGAGCGGGGCCCCTGCGTAACACCTGAGGGCCCCTGCATAACACCTAAGATCTGCACAGCTTCCTTCTCAATATGCCGCACATAACAGATCATAAATTGGTTATCATTCTCCATTCTGACGACTTTCTGACAATCACACAAAGGCAGGGAAGCCAATTCAAAGCCATATCCATAAATAATCATTTCTGATTGGTTGCCAGAAGTTATTCTCTATGGTTGGGGATACTTTTTATTAAAGTGAACCTGTCATTGCATTTATTTTTTCTGATTTAGATTTTTAGTAAGCAATATTTTTGGTTTAACTCTTACAATAATGTATTAGTTTTCCTCAGAACATAGATCCCTGATAATACTTTCCACTACTGGTCATATTAAAGAGACCCTGTCACCAGAATATTAATGTTCCCCTGAGAATAATTATATTTTAAGGCGTAAACTGTAAAATCTTTCTTTGTGTGGACTTCTAAAATACCCGAAACTTCCGCTGGGAGTCGCCATCTTGCTTGTGATGTCCGCAGCCTCAGCAAACCCTGCGTTATCACTAAATTGATAGTCTGTAGTATTCTCCTTTGCTCCGCCCCTGAGGGGTGAAGGAGCTGGGCCAGGACAGACAGTAATTTAAGAGGAAACGATTACAACAACCAAAGAAGGACTAACTGGCTCTTCCTGGCATGGTCACACTTTTATCTAGTTCAGAGACGCATTGTAAGGTGAACAATATTATTTATGGAATGAAAAATGCTGCAATGACCCATTTATAATACCTGGCTTCCCTTTGCTTTAGTAATGTAATTTCTATAATACCCGTGACGGGATGAGCTGGCAGATCTGTTAAGATGAATGGTAAAAGAAATAACAGAAAGTTTATTTTATATCGTATCCCCTCCCCCTGTAGGAGCAGATTAGTAAATCCAGTTCCCCGGTACGTAATATTTCGCCTGTTTCCCTTTAAGCCTGGCTGTTTGTGATTGGTAAAATATGTGTTAGAGCGCAGGTTGGGCGGCTGCCTGGAACAGGTTGTAATATAATCAGTGCTATTATCTGAAGGTATCCTTACAAAAACACTCATCACAATTATGATCAGCCAAGCAAAGTAGGAATTACAATCCCTTCGCAGATGTGAAATTGTCAACCTTTTAAAAAGCGAAAAACTCTGCGACAGTTTCCCCGCTTCGTTGTCTTTCATGTGTGAATGGACACTTGTGCTAATGCACCCGAGGTGTGAATGCAAACAGCGTCTCGCCATTGTTCCGCTTCCCCCGGATTCGTGACGCACTGCACAAAATCCACCTCGAATTAACGGCTGCGAAGCTCCAGCTGCCCCCATTATTATTTAATATGTCATTACTGCTTTGTTTTTGGTTCTGCATCATTAACGAGTCTATGTGAAGGACATCAAAGAAAAATCTGTACTCCCAAAACATATAGCATCCTTCATAAATGGCAAATAATTGGAATATGTTTAATCTGGAAACCCTTTTATTTTCCTGCCACATAATAAATGCAAACGCGACGCCTTGGAAGGAAAAAAAAAAACCCCAAACAGCACCTTCAGCTTTTCCCTCACATCCATCATTCCACCCCTCTTTCCTCATCATTGCTTGCTCACATGCATCATCACACCCATCATTGCATCCCCAGCCCAGGATTTGGAGTGTCACATGATCCCCAAATATTCTCCACCTTGCATACATACTGTACCCATCATGAGGGGCTCCCACCATCCCTGCAGTGGGTTCCTTGTTCTGTATACCTGATGTGCCCAATATGGGGGTCTCCCACCATCCCTGCACTGGGTTCTTGGTTCTGTACACCTGCTGTACCCATCATGAGGAGTTCCCACCATCCCTGCAGTGGGTTCCTTGTTCTGTACACCTGATGTGCCCAATATGGGGGTCTCCCACCATCCCTGCACTGGATTCCTGGTTCTGTACACCTGGTGTACCCACCATGAAGGTCCCTCACCATCCCTGCAGTGGGTTCTTGGTTCTGTACACCTGCTGTGCCCACCATGAGGGGCTCCCATCATCCCTGCAGTGGGTTCTTGGTTCTCTACACCTGCTGTGCCCATCATTAGGGGGCTCCCATCATCCCTGCACTGGGTTCCTGGTTCTCTACACCTGCTGTGCCCATCATTAGGGGGCTCCCATCATCCCTGCACTGGGTTCCTGGTTCTCTACACCTGCTGTGCCCATCATTAAGGGGCTCCCACCATCCGTACACTAGGTTCCTGGTTCTGTACACCTGTTGTACCCATTATGAGGGGTCCCCACCATCCTCATGATAAATGATTGGCACCGCACATTCATCCTCTTCTTTATGCAGTGCACAGCCTCTTTCTTCACCATTTCCTTGCTCCCCAAACAGCACCTTCAGCTTTTCCCTCACATCCATCATTCCACCCCTCTTTCCTCATCATTGCTTGCTCACATGCATCATCACACCCATCATTTCATCCCCAGCCCAGGATTTGGAGTGTCACATGATCCCCAAATATTCTCCACCTTGCATACATACTGTGCCCATCATGAGGGGCTCCCCACCATCCCTGCACTGGGTTCTTGGTTCTGTAAACCTGCTGTGCCCATTATGGGGGTCTCCCACCATCCCTGCACTGGATTCCTGGTTCTGTACACCTGCTGTACCCACCATGAAGGTCCCTCACCATCCCTGCAGTGGGTTCTTGGTTCTCTACACCTGCTGTGCCCATCATTAAGGGGCTCCCACCATCCGTACCCTAGGTTCCTGGTTCTGTACACCTGTTGTACCCATTATGGGGGGTCCCCACCATCCTCATGATAAATGATTGGCACCGCACATTCATCCTCTTCTTTATGCAGTGCACAGCCTCTTTCTTCACCATTTCCTTGCT
>NW_027319136.1:0-4530 GCF_032062135.1 Pyxicephalus adspersus
CTGCTTTAATGTAATTAAATTTACTGTAATTTAACTCTGCTTTGTGCTTATTAAATGGCATACAGCTCAAATCATTAGCTTATCTATTAGTACTGTGCACTGCATTAGCATTTAGGATGGGCTGTCTGCATACTCAAATGCAAATTTTGATACATACATACATATACATACACATAAATAATTTAAATAAAACCTGCACTATTTTTTTCAGTACAACATGGAAATGGTTGACCTCTATAAATTGTACTATCTAGGTACAGGGAGGAGCTATTCAGATTATTAAGCACTGCGCCAGACTTAATTTTGTTCTCAGAATACCTGAATACTTGTACATAGTCGGTGGTTTAGAAGTACTAAATTCAGATACTGCTAGGGAATCACCAGTTTTTGGAAAGAAACATGACAGGTTCCATCTCTTAAAGGAGCACAGGCAAGTATTGTCACTAAATGAGGTGTCATAACTGCTTGTTTATAGGCTGGCACTACTCCATAGAAAAAAAGTTTTAACCTACGACAAAACTTAGAAGTTGAATGCAAGGATTTTCATTTACCTGCAGTGTTTAAGATAAGAACATAGGAAAATTGTCATGTATTGAATTTTTGTACCCTTCCAGCACTTTAAACAAAACCCTACTCTATTTTATCTAGGCAAACTGTAATGAGATTGTCCTTGCCTCTACACATGATGTACAAGAACTTGATGTGTCCGCTCTCTTGGCTGCCCAACCTTATGTTTGGATTGGGGAAGAATATGACAAAGAATCTAAAAGGTTATTTTTTCAGTGTACTTTGATTCAGTAGTTCAGTGTTGTTTTTGTAATGTAAAAAGTCAATACTAAAAAGCTCTTTTGTTTTTTTCCTAGTTCTGATGACCTTGATTCCAGGGGGTCAACCACTGCCATTCACCAGACAGGTGTATCTTCTTTTAACCTTGGACAGATGCAAGCCTCTTCATCCATGCCTTGGTTGGGAAGTGGACAGACAAGCACTGGAGCTGGCATTGTAGGCACATTATTTATTAATATGTTTACACGTTCTTTTAGCCCTTCCTAATAAGCTCATGGTTTTTCAAGAGTTCATGTAAAGTGCACTATGTTATATAGATGGAACAGCTGTGTTTTTTAAGTGCGTACTTAGTAGTGTGGATTCAGATTCTCACCTGCATGTGCAGTCTTTTAGTGTTCTACATATGACTGTTGTGTACAACAGCCTCCCTTCCTACAGTGCAAGATATATTTATGAACATCAGAAAAATCAATGATTCTGGACGTACCAATGCATTGCTTTGCAATATATATATACCTTTTTAAAAACTTTTTTATTGTATTACACTCACTTACACCTTATCATTACAACAAAGGATCTCTTGGGCAGTAATAAGAGAAAGAGAGCCAGTACAGAATACATATGACTGCATATCAAAAAACAGAACTTAATGCATCTATTGGTTTACAATAGCAGGCAACACAACATATTATAGCTTTGTATGTATGGGTAATATCCTACAAAAAGTTAATCTGATATCATAAATTTGCATATACTTTTATTAGGTTTTATTTAATTTATAAAACCTTGTTTGTTTGTTTGTTTTTTTCTCCCTAATTCCTAAAAGCTGATAAAAAGGAATCTGAATAATGTCAAAAGAATGGCCTCACACCCCGTTCACCAATATTGTAAGTATGATATTTAATCTCAGGTGTTCCTAAGAATATTAAACTTTCAGGTAGACCGTTGACCTTTTTTTTATATAAACTTTTCACTAGATCTTACTGGTGCTCAGGATGGCAGTGTCCGTATGTTTGAATGGAATCGTCCACAACAACTTTTATGTTTCCGCCAGGCTGGCAATGCTCGGGTTACCAGGTTATATTTCAACTCCCAAGGCAACAAGGTTTGTCTATTTTTAATGCAGTACACTGGGTATTACACTTTTAGTTTTTTTTTTTTTTATCATGAATCTAGTTTTGCACTAAAAAACATAACAGCCATTGAATAGTCATCTAAGCTATTCTCTAAACAATGTGAGGCTAAAATCTAAATGCTTTGGTCAATATGTCCTTTCTGCTCAAGTTCTCACAAATTAGGCCCATTCTGCTTTTCTGCATCATGTGAAAAAGACTGCCTTTAGTAACCTATTGTAAAACACTGCAGAATAATTTGATGTTCCATGTCAACCTAAAACAATGTTAGCTGTGATAAACACTTGCAGAGTATTGCTTTGATGAATCTGCACTGAAACAGGTTCTGTATATTGCTCTCTATTTTAAGGTGTAAGCATAATTATTGAACAGCTGAATATTGGAAACAAGAGTGGGTTCACTTACAAATTAAAAGGATTATAAATAACATTTAGCAATTTTGTTTGAAAAGGATCATTGAGCTGCTTATTTAAGTTGATTGAATGAAATGTGTACATTTTGGAAAATGCAGCAAATCCATAGTCGTAGCAGTCCTTTAGGGTATGAGAGAGCGTATGTGATTTGGGATGCAATTAGAGGCAGTTTTATTGTGGTTAATCTGTAAAACTGATTGAATCCAATAAATTACACAATGCTTTATATGTTATATGGAAAAATGTCATAATTGGTGTTTTTTTTACAGTGTGGTGTTGCAGATGGAGAAGGATTTTTAAGTATTTGGCAAGTAAACCAAACCAGCTCAAATCCAAAACCTTATCTGGTGAGTTGTTGGGAAAAATTAATTAACTTGAACATTATCTTCCAATTTCTAATGTATTCAAAATGCTTGGTTTAAATAGCAGCTGAATTGCTGCATCCAACACAAACCTATTAGTTTGCTGTGCCTGGTTCCCGTCTTATCTGTGAAGGTCCCTCTACAGGACACAAGCAATCTCAATAAGAAAAAATCTTCAATCTTTTATGCGGGTATATTTAGGATATCAGTTGCTTATCCTTCTATAGCTACTTGGTTTTGTACATAACACATCATTTGCAAAGTTTTTTTTAACCAACAATTTGTAATAAGTAACAGCCCAACAAGTAGGGACCTTATGAACTTTTTTCTAGCTAGAGCAAAGTTGTCCTGGTAATTTTATTAAAATGCTTTGCTATAAACACAATAAGGAAGACTTCTGCTCTGAAGGTAATTTATATAAGTTTACAGCTGCAGGCAGAAAGATATCTGGATTTAACCTTTACAGCATAATTGCTTCAGATATATATTCACATTGGAGATGCTAAACCCAAATATAATCACAGCTTTCCAGCAAACCTTAAAATTGCTCAGTTCCTGATTTATTTATTTTTTTTGTATCCCTTCATGGTTGCAGTAGAATTAGGTTACCCCTTTCCTTATAAAACCCACAGTAATCAGCCATTTCAGCAAATCTACTAATATATATTTAAATCAGACTGTATTAAACAGTATTTGTACGCTTGGGGTTAATTAAAAATGAATTGCATGTTCAAATGTTTATAGTTAGAACAGAATGTTTTTTCATATATTAATAAAAATATTTAGACAAGTGAATAAGCTTTCTCTCTATTTTTACTAGATTTGCATTTATCATTAAAGAGCTTGGAAAACATATTGCATTTAGTTTTGGGTCTATACACTTTGCTATATTGAAATAATGCCTAATGCACATTTTGCATGGTATATACATGCATTCACACACATATATATTGTTGATGAACAACAAGTGACATATTACACCATGCTATTTGATTAACAAAGTCCAAGTCAAAATGTAGATGCAGTGTGTGAAAAATGCTTTCTCAGGAGAGCTCTTGATAGGGAATTTTATCACAACTATGGACAATACAGTGACTTTTTAGACTTCTAGTACATGGTCAACAATGAAATATTCTTATTTATCAATTCACACTTACATAGGACTTTGCAGGTTGTCACACTTTCCCATTGCGTTACATAGGAGGTACTTAGGCAAACAAGCATGTCCTTAAACTTAAATTATTAGTCAGGAGAAGATGGACTATCATGGGAGAATCTGGATGATTCAGCAAACCTGGAATGGATTTCTTAAAAATAATTTGTCATTAGTTGTCAAATGTTTTCAATCCTGTACCAGATTCATTCCAGGTTTGCTGGATCACACAGGTTCTCCCATGATAGTCTATCTTCTCCAGCCTTGGAGAGCTTTAATAAATCAGGCCCACCCTGTCAACCAACTGGAAGTTTAGCAGATGTATTCCTAATAACAAATTTATTACAGACTGTTTGATCACTTTGCCTTTTAAGTCATCTCACCAACACAAGCCACAAGGACACTTTTAGATTTAAATAGCATAGGAGGTTTGATAAGCATGATAACCTTTTATGTCAGTCTTGTACGAACTTTATGTAGGTGACAGAAATGTTTTTTTTTTAGTTATGTTAGAACACATTACACTCAGGCAAGAATAGGAACCAACTTTTTTTGCACCCCAAAGAATGGTTTCATAGTCTATTACCCTTGATAGATCTCTCCAGTGTATTGAAAATGGTATTACATTTTCTATGAGAGGGTGTTGTTGGTACAATAAATTCTGGAGCACCCAGATAACTTTG
>NW_027319137.1:0-2544 GCF_032062135.1 Pyxicephalus adspersus
ACTCTGTGGCCTCCTGATGCTGTCACCAACTCCAGACTATGTCCTTGTGCCGCTCTGTGGTCTCCTGATGCTGCTGCTGCCATCTCCACACCATGTCATCTTGCTGCTCTGTGGCCTACTGATGCTGCCGTCATCTCCAGATTCTGTCATTGTGCCACTCTGTGGCCTACTGATGCTGTCGCCAACTCCAGACTCTGTTATTGTGCCACTCTGTGGTCTCCACCTGATGCTGCTGCTGACGCCACCTCCACACTCTGTCCTTGTGCCACTCTGCCTACTGATGCTGCCGCCACCTCCACACTCTGTAATTGTGCCACTCTGTGGCCTCCTGATGCTGCCGCCACCTCCACACTATGTCCTTGTGCCACTCTGTGGCCTATTGATGCTTCCGCCTCCTCCAGACTCTGTCATTGTGCCACTCTGTGGCCTATTGATGCTGCCGCCACCTCCACACTATGTCTTTGTGCCACTCTGTGGCCTCCTGATGCTGTCACCAACTCTAGACTATGTCCTTGTGCCGCTCTGTGGTCTCCTGATGCTGTTGCTGCCATCTCCACACTATGTCATCTTGCTGCTCTGTGGTCTCCTGATGGTGCCGCCACCTCCACACTATGTCCTTGTGCCACTCTTTGGCCTACTGATGCTGCAGCCACCTCCAGACTCTGTCATTGTGAAACCCTGTGGCCTACTGATGCTGTCGCCAACTCCAGACTCTGTCATTGTGCCACTCTGTGGTCTCCACCTGATGCTGCTGCCACCTCCACACTACGTCCTTGTGCCACTTTGTGGCCTACTGTTGCTGCCGCCACCTCCAGATTCTGTCATTGTGCCACTCTGTGGCCTACTGATGCTGCCGCCACTTCTACACTATGTCCTTGTGCCACTCTGTGGCCTCCTGATGCTGTCGCCAACTCCAGACTCTGTCATTGTGCCACTCTGTGGTCTCCGCCTGATGCTGCTGCTGACGCCACCTCCACAATATGTCCTTGTGCCACTCTATGGCCTATTGATGCTGCCGCCACATCCAGACTCCATCATTGTGCCACTCTGTGGCCTACTGATGCTATCGCCACCTCCACACTATGTCCTTGTGCCACTCTGTGGCCTATTGATGCTGTCGCCACCTCCAAACTATGTTCTTGTGCCAGTCTGTTGCCTCCTGATGCCGCCGCCACCTCCACACTATGTCCTTGTGCCACTCTGTGGCCTATTCATGCTGCCGCTACCTCCAGACTCTGTCATTGTGCCACTCTGTGGCCTACTGATGCTGACGCCACCTCCACACTATGTCCTTGTGCCACTCTGTGGTCTCCTGATGCTGCTGCTGCCATCTCCACACTATGTCATCTTGCCGCTCTGTGGTCTCCTGGTGCTGCCGCCACCTCCACACTATGTCCTTGTGCCACTCTGTGGCCTACTGATTCTGCCGCCACCTCCAGATTCTGTCATTGTGCCACTCTGTGGCCTACTGATGCTGTGGCCAACTCCTGACTCTGTCATTGTGCCACTCTGTGGTCTCCGCCTGATGCTGCTGCTGACGCCATCTCCACACTATATCCTTGTGCCACTCTGTGGCCTACTGATGCTGTGGCCAACTCCAGATTCTGTCATTGTGCCACTCTGTGGTCTCGGCCAGATGCTGCTGCTGACGCCACCTCCCCATTCGGTCCTTGTGCCACTCTGCCTACTGATGCTGTCGTGTAATTGTGCCACACTGTGGCCTCCTGATGCTGACGCCACCACCACACTATGTCCTTGAGCCACTCCGTGGCCTACTGATGCTGCTGCCACTTCCACAGTATGCCCTTGTGGCACTCTGTGGCCTACTGATGCTGCCCCCACCTCCAGACTCTGTCATTGTGCCACTCTGTGGCCTTCTGATGCTGCCGCCAACCCTGCACTATGTCATTGTGCCGCTCTGTGGCCTCCTGTTGCTGCCACCATCTCCAGACTCTGTCATTGTGCTGCTCTGTGGCCTACTCATGCTGCTGCCACCTCCACACTATGTCCTTGTGCCACTCTGTTGCCTACTGATGCTGCCGCCACTTCCACACTATGCCCTTGTGGCACTCTGTGGCCTACTGATGCTGCCCCCACCTCCAGACTCTGTCATTGTGCCACTCTGTGGCCTACCGATGCTGCCCCAACTCCACACTATGTCATTGTGCCGCTCTGTGGCCTCCTGATGCTGCCACCATCTCCAGACTCTGTCATTGTGCCACTCTGTGGCCTCCTGATGCTACCACCACCTCCACACTATGTCCTTGTGCCACTCTGTGGCCTCCTGATGCTGTTGCTGCCATCTCCACACTATGTCATCTTGCTGCTCTGTGGTCTCCTGATGCTTCCTCCACCTCCAGACTGTCATTGTGCCATTCTGTGGCCTACTCATGCTGCTGCCACCTCCAGACTCTGTAATTGTGCCACTCTGTGGCCACCTGATGCTGTTGCCACCTCTACACTATGTCCTTGTGCCGCTCTGTGGCCTCCTGATGCTGTTGCCACCTCCACACTATGTCCTTGTGCCGCTCTGTGGTCTCCTGA
>NW_027319137.1:3212-4528 GCF_032062135.1 Pyxicephalus adspersus
GCCACCTCCAGACTCTGTCATTGTGCCACTCTTTGGCCTACTCATGCTGCCGCCACCTCTGGACTCTGTCATTGTGCCACTCTGTTGCCTTCTGATTTTGCTGCCTACTCCACACTCTGTCATTGTACCACTCTGTAGCCTCCTGATGCTGTCACCAACTCCAAACTCTGTCACTGTGCCACTCTGTGGTCCTTGGCTCCTTGCCAAAAGACAACAGTATGCGTGCACTCCTCCAACTTCACAGAAGCTGAATGTTCTGAATGAACCCAGCTCACGTTCCCTATTAGTGGGTCAAGAATCCAAAGCTTGGTGAATTCTGCTTCACAATGATAGTAAGAGCCAACATCGAAGGATCAAAAAGCAATGTCGCTATGAACTCTTGGCCGCCACAAGCCAGTTATCTGTCATTGTGCCACTCTGTAGCCTCCTAAAGCTGCTGCCACCTCCAGACTCTGCCATTGTGCTAGTTATCCCTGTGGTAAATTTTCTGACTCCTCCTGCTCCTAACCCAAAAATGGGAAGGATTAAGAGGCCCCACTTTCACGGTCTGTATTCAGACTGAAAATCAAGATCAAGCAAGCTTTTGCCCTTCTGCTCCATGGGAGGTTTCTGTCCTCCCTGAGCTTGCCTTAGGACACCTGCGTTACTGTTTAACAGGTGTACCACCCCAGTCAATCTCCCCACCTGTCACTGTCCTCAGAGCGGGTCCCACCCGGCATGCGCTAGGCGCTTTGAGCCAGAAACCAGAGCCCCTCGGAGTCAAGTCCCCGCCTGATGCCGCATGTCACCGGGTCACTTTGTGGCAAAAATTCGGAAAATTCGGCGAACCGGCCGAATTGAATTTTTGAGAAATTCGCTCATCTCTATATACAATCAAAAAAAAGACCATCACATGGTTTTACCTCATAATTTGTGCACTTATACAATAAACAATAAAATTCAATTTCTCTGAAACCTGACTTGTTTTTGGGCAGAAGGCGCTTCTTCAGAGGATTTGATAGCAGAACAAAGAAAACAAACAGATATCTAATGCACCAAGGTGATGTTAAAATCCAGGTCAGTCCCACATTGCATACAAGGAAGGTATTGGATACTGGATTAGTATCATTGGTATCCGGTAAAGGTAAAGGCCCTGATTCAACAATGAAATCCGCGCTCGCTGGAAGCGCGAACGTACGCGCGACCAGCGAGCGCGGTTTCCCGCGGTCCGGAGTTGAGTGCGCTCGTACACTTGCCTCCTCACTGCCAGCCGGATTCCTGCCTTGATAATAATGAGCAATAGGGGTCGCGAATCTTCCAATTAAGGCGATCAGATT
>NW_027319138.1:0-1362 GCF_032062135.1 Pyxicephalus adspersus
AAGCATTGGTCAGACCACATCTGGAATATGCAGTCCAGTTTTGGGCACCAGTTCACAAAAAGGACATTGTGGAATTGGAGAAAATGCAGAAAAGGGCAACTAAACTAATAAAAGGAATGGAGGAGCTCCGCTATGAGGAGAGATTAGCTGAACTGAATCTAATCTCCCTTGACAAGAGACGTTTAAGGGGGATATGATCACCCTGTATAAATATACAAATAGTGCATATACAGAACTCTTTTCCGAACGATTCACTTTAAGATCATTACAGGGAACAAGAGGGCACTCTTTGTGTCTGGAGGAAAATAAGTTTAAGCTCTGGATAAGGAAGAGGCATGTATAATTAAGCTGATGATGACCAAATATCAGCTAGACGCATACACAATATACCAGAGATTTTTTGTTAATATCTTGCTCTCCTAACCTTTAGGAATCCTCTTTTTAAACAGATATGTTCCAGTTTCTGAAAGTACGTAACAAAGTTTGGAGTACTACCATGCTCTAAAACCTGTGATTGAACGTGAACCTGTGATCCTATTTAGTAATATCACCCCAAAGATATTTTTTGTGCCTTTTCTAATGAATTACTGCAATAGTGTGTATTACCAATGCTTGTCACAGTGCTGAAAATAAGAAGCTTGTATACACTTTTTAAACAGATAGATATGGAAACTGGAAGATATGAAAAATCCACAATTTTAGAGTTGTTACCAGAACAGCAAAATAAGGAAATCTTACAATGTGGACACTGGTCAGTTGTCTATTAGGAGATTTCCCCACTTACTTTCCTTTTTTGTCATTGGGGAAATATCCTCAATGGAGATGTGTTTAAAAAACTGGCAGGATTTTTTAGCCCTCCATGTTGCTAAATGCAGGGGCAATCTAAATGTCCAAAGTATTGCCTTTAGATATAGTATGAGAAAAATCTTAGTGAAGAGAAAGACAGAGATTGTCTTTGTTCTTCAT
Organism: Pyxicephalus adspersus; assembly: GCF_032062135.1. Classification (NCBI taxonomy): domain Eukaryota; kingdom Metazoa; phylum Chordata; class Amphibia; order Anura; family Pyxicephalidae; genus Pyxicephalus; species Pyxicephalus adspersus. The sequence continues at coordinate 967 of NW_027319138.1, forward strand.
CAAATGATAGTCGTGTAGTTGTCTAAACTAAAAAGCATGCAGTCAGTAATGGCAGAATCTCTGAAGTATTGAAGGAATGGGATAAGCATAACAGAAAGGCATCTAGAAAATTTAAGAAGGTGGTCATAATAGACCATCTATATAATGCTTCAGCACAAGATTATTATAGTGCTCATACAGGTCTTCTCTGCTGGCTGGAATACTGGACTGGAGAAGGATAAGGTTAAAGCTAAACTCCACTTTTTTCTAAAAAATACCCTTGCAGTGTCGCCCCCTACCCAGAAAGGGTCTGGTGATGAATTTCCCTAAGAGGAAGAGAATAAGCATTTATACCATCTCATGCTTTTTGACACTCTAGGACAGGGGTGTACAGAGAGGAACAAAATTATAAAACTT
>NW_027319138.1:2252-4528 GCF_032062135.1 Pyxicephalus adspersus
CACCGATAAAAAAAATATGAAATCTGTTTTTTATCCATAACAAATGTATCCATAACAAATGTAGCAGAAAGACTAATATTACAGAAATTATTTCATGCAAGGTGGTACATGGCGTATGATTCACATGTTGCTAATTTTGTATAGTGATTTTTAGAATCTAATAACAGTGGAATTTGATATTTTATGAGGGTATTTTAACTGGTTCTCTTAATATGTTTTTGTGTGACAAAAATCACCCTCTCATTCTTAGCTGTAAATTTGTACAATATTAAAATGTTCTAAATGTTAACCATTTTAGTATTACCATGTGTGTATTTTTAATTGAATTGTAAATGTCATAAAACAACAAGGTGCAAAAAGTTCAAAAGAGGAAGGTGAAAAAGAAGCAAAGAAAACTACATGTAAAGTGAACGGAAATAAAGGCAAATAGCACATGAAGTAGCACATAAGGGCCACCTGATGGCCACTGTAATTTGAAACAAAATATAGGAAAGTGTGTGTGAGAAAGCTAATTTATGGTGCAGGAGGAACATGGAGAAGATTAAGGAAGAAGGAGGAAAACGTTAGAAAGACATGGGATTTTAATTATTACTGCCTCCACCTAAAGGCCTGCAACGTTTTAGGGGCCTGCACAACATGTTCCACTTTGGATCAAGGTAGTCACAAAATTAGTAGTGATTAGCCTCTAATCACATTGTAACCTTCTGTAAAGACTTGAATATAAACCTATTCAAACATAAACCAAGGTACTATTTATTAACTGGGGTGACTGCTTTGACTTAAAGCGGAAGTAACCTGTCCACGTTCCAGGGCTGGGCGCCACCATCTTCCTTGTCTTCGTCCTCTTCCAGACAATCATGGGCTATCTTGATAAAATAAATAGTGACTCTCACTACTAATATTCCAAACAGTAATAACTAAAAATGGTAATAACATTAACTTGAATAAATGCATTTGTTGTGTGTTATTGTTAAAACATTTATTTAAAAGGGAAAAAAGCATTTGTACTTTTCAGTTGGTTGATCAATTGCTTCTAAATTATTCTTAATTTGAAATATATGTTGGCCACTAGTAGATGGCACTGCATCCTCAGATAATGAGTGCAACAAATGCATGTCTCAAGTCTCAGAATGGATGTTTGTTACACACTTTACTTGAGAATACAGCACCATCTACTGGTGTGACTTGAACTAAGATTTTTTTCTAATGGCATATATATACTGTATTCTTTACATATATGCCCCATGTATTTACTTTTATATGTTATGACCCTCCACACTCCAAGGGCAGCACTTCCATCACACAACAATCAAATGCACATGGGTCAAAGAAAATATTATAGAAAGCTTTAGCAAATTATATGACCCTAAACCCAGCAATACAATGGCCTTGATTTATTTTATATCACTACAGAAATGTAAGTTTCAAGGAATCACCGGATAGTCAGTTCATTTTGCATTTTTATTGCAATAAAGTTGTAATCCGCACTCAAACAAGATGATTAATGCATTTTAATAAATGGGTTCATAGTTCATAAATTAGAAACATTTGCACTGAAACCATGATTTGATCAAGTCTTTATTCCAATCTCACTGTGCCTAGAGAATATCAGGCAATATGTGATAGGAGTCTAAGGTTAAAAGAGAAATGTCACTTAAAGCAATAATGATAGCAATTATAGAGCAGATGAAGAAAATCATGAAAGTAATCTTCATCAAACTGTGAATGTGATATTTTCTTTGCAACACGATTATTTGAAGCTTATTTTGTCATTTCCAGCCTTTGGGTGGCCCTAGACTGGCATATTTTTCTATCCAAGGATGACGGACAGTGGGAAATCTATTCGTATTCACTTAAATATCACTGGGATCTAATGAAGAACCCCATGAGCCATAGAGTAAATGCCACACAAGTTCAATAAAAATTTCCTTTAGTAAAGCGATGATCCATCTTCCTTTTTTAATATTTTACTTATAACCCATTTCATTCAAATAAAATAAATTGAATACATACCATGGTCCTTTATGAAGATATTGAAAATTATAGTCTAAGTGATGTCATCACAGGGTATTTATCAGAATGACCACTAGCTCGAGTCAATGGGACTTCCTATGTTACTTCCAGTATACATGGAAAGCCCATAGCTTACGTAAAACTGAAGGTTCTGGTAATGCCTAACATGTAATGTGTAGAACACTGAAATCCAGTGAATGAAAGGTGTGGTCAGGAACAATTCAGCTGGGGTAGAAAGTGCTAGATCAGTAGTCCCCAACCTT
>NW_027319139.1:0-4527 GCF_032062135.1 Pyxicephalus adspersus
TGGGTTTCCTCCTTTTTAATGCTCTGCCAGGCCTTTACTGCAGCGGCTTTCAGTTGCTGTTTGTTTGTGGGCCTCTCTGTCTGAAGAATAGTCTTCAACAAGTGAAATGCATGCTCACTTGGGTTCAGATCAGGTGACCAACTGGGCCATTCAAGAATATTCCACTTCTTTGCTTTAATAAATGCCTGGGTTGCTTTGGCTGTATGTTTTGCATTTAGCTGGATTTGAGCAGACAGTATGTCTCTGAACACTTCAGAATTCATTCAGCTGCTTCTGTCCGGTGTCACATCATGGATAAACACTAGTGTCCCAGTGCCACTGGCAGCCATGCACGCCATCACACTGCCTCCGCCATGTTTTACAGATGATGAGGTATGCTTCGGATCATGAGCTGTTCTACGCCTTCTCCATACTTTTTTCTTACCAAGGTTGATCTTGGTTTCATCTGTCCAAAAAATGTTTTTCCAAAATTCTGCTGGCTTTTCCAATCTAGCCTTTCTTTTCTTGAGGCTTATGAGTGGCTTGCACCTTGCAGTACACCCTCTGTATTTACTTTCATGCACACTTCTCTTTATGAAAGACTTGGATATCCATACACCTACTTCCTGGAAAGTGTTGTTCACTTGGTTGGCTGTTGTGAAGGGGTTTCTCTTCACCATGTAAATAATTCTGCGATCATCCACCACTGTTGTCTTTTGGTGTTGCTGAGTTCACCAGTGCTTTGTTTCTTTCTCATGATGTACCAAACTGTGGATTTTGCCACTCCTAATGTAGCAATTTCTCTGATGGGTTTTCTCTGTTTTTGCAGCTTAAAGATGGCTCAATCCACCTGCAAAATCTCCCACTCCGGGCCTTTTCACTGCTTAATTGATAATAGGAAAAAAAAAGGGGTTGAGTTCCTTAAATTGTTATGCAATCTTTTTGTCCAACCCATTGAATCAAAGCTGAAAGTCTGCAGTTCAACCGCAGACTAAGTTGTTTCATTTAAAGTTTATTGTGGTAATAAACAGAACCAAAATCAGAAAAAAAGTTGTCTCTGTCCAAATCCGAACTCCTATTTAACAAAGACTAAATTTTAAATGCCTTAGCCACATCTTTGATTCGATACCCTTTTCTTTTTGTACCTGTCCTATGATATTCATTATTTTTTTTTTTATTGGTAACTATTGATTGGCCTGTTCTTTACCTTTCTTTTGTTAAACAATACTGTTAGGCTGGCACACATGTTTATACTATGCATGCTCTCTTCATATTTGTTTTCCTGTATATTCATTATACAAATACCGTAACAAATGCATTACCAGGTAAATAAAAAAAATGTGAGGTCCTGGCTGTGTGGATAGATACATAGTTACAGCCAGCTACACAATGGGTTTAGAAAACATAACCCTTTAAAGGGAAACCAGGCCAATAAATAAACATGAATAAAATAAAGCTGCTTAACCTGCAAAACGTTTTCTGTCCATGTATTCCTAAGATTTACGCTTTGCCAAACAACTTTGTCCTGTTTTTTTTTTTTTTTTTTTTTCCTTGCTACTGGTTAGTAACACATAGGGCTCCTCCCCACACATTTTGAGTGTCACTTTGGCATTGATCCTATAGGCATGCTTTATGCACTGCTGCATGACTCACTTGATTAATAAACCAAGTCAAATTCAGGTAATTGCACTACTTGTATTTAAAAAATGCATTTTTGAATACAGAACAGTGTTAAAATGGCTCATCTATATCTTGAGTTCAGATGTCTTTAAAGGAGAGACAAAGGAGAATAATTTATACTTTGCAAAGCTTACATTTTTATGTAAATAGAAGAGGAATTGAAAATTAACATCCCTACCCCCCCCAAAAAAAAATGACTGTTCTTCCAAATCTTATATATTTTCTAGACTCTCTATTTTAATCACAGGCTCTTATCTTCAATGATGTTTAAGTTTATTTGTGAGACTAAAGGCCCCAGAATTAGCAGACGTCTGCTATTTTGTCAAATCCCTAATTTGGGATTATACCAGACTGTCTCTCATCTGGTTCGGGTCTTAGACTGGTGTCCTCATACTGGAGTCTAAGCAGTGAGTCTTTTAGTAAGGTTCTGTTACATGTCATACCCTGGTTACCAAATTTGGCATGCAGAAAGATTAGACAACATCCCACTATTTGACATGAAACATTTGCCAAAAATATTTTCTTCAGCAAAAAACTTTGCCTTCTCCTTGGCCTCTGAATCCACTGTTAGGCAATCCCTCCTTCTTATGAGGCTTGAAATATGCTAATTTTGACCGGATGGCAAAGTCCAACATTTGATGTGCAAAACATTTGTGTCGGACATTCGAAGATTTGCGTTGTGGGACCACCCGCTGGATGTGGTAGTTATTCATGCTAGGGGTAATGATTTGGGACACAGGTCAATGCAGGAGCTAAATAAGGATATCAGGCTTGATTATCTTAGGTTAAAGGTAGAATTCCCAGGGCTAGGTTTAAGATTTATAAGGAGGTCGGCAGGTTTGTGGCCCGGAATGGAAGGGGTGGTGGTTCGCCAAAGGGAATTGGAGGAGGACACCAGCAAGTTCTTGCGTCAGGATGAGGTACATTTAAATGCAGTACAAATTGATATGTGGTTCCTAAAATTGCAAGATGGAGTACAGAGAGCTCTTCGTGTGTGGAGGGCCGCTCAGGCATGAGGTATCCCGCCTGAGCGCTGTGGCGGTTGGGGTTTAGGAGGGTAAGAGTCCTGTTGGTCATTAGGGAAGGGAAACCGATTGGTAGGGTGCCCATTTAAATGGTGTTATGGTGTGGCCCCTGAGGCCACAAACAATGTTGGTTGGAGTGGACTTTACCTTTTCCTAGACCTGGTGGAGTAAACTGAAGTTGGTTTTGGTTTTAGTGCAATTGGGCGCAGTGATTAAAATGGGTTTGTTGTTTACAGGTTTATTGGGTGGAAAAAAGTTTTAACTTTGTAAGGATTGTGAATTATATATATAAAGAGTATATAAATGTTATATGTTCTTATATGTTAAGTTATGTTAACTAAGGTAATATTTAAATGTTATTTAAATATTGTTGTAATTAATGGTTATTTATTGGTATTTACGTTGTTTTGTTAATAAATCGGCTGCTTGCCAGCCACTTTAAATCCAATGAAGGTGTCAGTGTTTTTGGGGGGAGTAGAGGCTGGTAGGCAATAGTGGGAGAAAGTGTGAGAAAAGTTTAGAATGATAACAGTTTAGGTGCAGGAACGGTCTTATTTGAGAAAGTTTTGTTGGGCAGTGGAAAAGGTTTTTTTGTATGGGGGGGGTGTGGGGGGGAGATCCAAAATACCCTAGTCATGTAAATACCTACATTGAAAACTGTTGAAGTTTATTAAGAGAGGGGGCAAATTGTCCCTAATTTGTTTTTTTTTAACAGGCTGCCTCTCATTTGGTTCGGGTCCTGGACTGCTGTCATCATACAAGCAGTGGGTACTTTTAAAGCAGTCTTCTAGTAAAGTTCCCTTATACATCATACCTTGGTTACCAAATTTGACATCATTTAACAACATTCCTCTATAGGGCCCACTTGGAACATTTGCCAAAATTATTTCCACACCAAATGTTTTGCTTGTCCCTTCAATATTTATTGTGCAAAATATTTCCTGGCAATTGAAAAATCCTTTATTTTCCTGGAGTCACCTTTATGTTATAGACTATAGGAAATCAATGAAACTTTACTATGCATACATTTCATTTGCTCTGTCCCTCCTGGATGCAGTTTTGCCAGATCACTCATGGGACTAAGTCTTGTGCCCAGAGAGGGGTGGATTTAGACATGCCTTATATGGGCTACTGACTACTCCTCAATTCTGTCCCCTCTTTTCTTCAGACATGGGACAGAGAGTTGGACGAATCTTTCTCACGAAGCCTTCAACTGATGCAGAGTTTTGATTAGTAGTAGCTAATCAGGCAATGGGATATAAAATTGTAGAAAAGTGGTATAGAATACCAGAGTCTTGAAGGGTTTTTGTTTTTGGCATTGTCAGGTTGCTCCTGGTCCTATGCTGTATACTATTTGGTCTTGTCTGGCTCTGGGAGAATTGCAGTGTGAGAAGTTTGTGAATTACACAGATCTTGTTGTTCCTGAGATCTAGCTTTTTTTTATTACGTCACATTACTGTGACCGTGACTCTGTTCTAATACATTTTATTAATGAGGCTAAGGCTTGTATACCTTTTTTTTTTTTTTATGGAAACAGTTGTCACCACCAACTATTGGTATGTGGCGATCCCGAGTAAATAACATTTTGCTTATGAAGGATCTTACATATCGTGCACATGGTGTAAAGGGGACATTTGTATCCACCTGGTACTGTCGGTTGCAGTTTTTGGAATCTTTAGATGACAGGCGCCACCTGGACCCTATGTCCTAATGCTGCCCTTGGGTTTTGTCTCGAGAAATATGATTAGGGAGATAAACCCTTGGTTTGACAAGGTTAATTAACTGTTTTGATAAGCTTCTATACAAGCCTTTATTAGAGCTCTGCAGCTGTCTAAATTTTCTG
>NW_027319140.1:0-4525 GCF_032062135.1 Pyxicephalus adspersus
TTGAGAACACTTTGAAGGGCATATCGCACAGAGGGACAAAGGAACAGTGTGGTGAATGTCGTTCGTTTGACCCGATCGTTCGTACACACTATTCACTTCCTCTGGTGCACGTCACTTCCTGTATCATTCAAACGATCGCATCTATCGTGTGTACAATATCATTGAACGATTGTGTCATTATCTGTATGTACAGGATCGGTGCTATACTATCGTTCAAAGATATCGTGCAGGATGGTTTGTCGTTAGTTTACCAACGATAATTATTGGAAGTGTGTATGTAGCCTTAGACACTAGGTAATCCTGCGTCAACTGACAGGGGGAATAGCCCTAACACTAATGTATCTACATAATCCACTTTGTGATGCATATCCCACAAGCTGCAGATCACTTTAATTTTAACTCTACTACTATACTGCTGTATTTCCCCTTCCGCTTATTGATGCTCAGACTGAGCAACCTACTTCATTTTCAAAATACTGTGCATTGAGTATGTAACCAATAACAGCAAAGTATTTTCTTCTAGAAACAACTACACTGGAAGTGACAGCATCTTGATGATTTAATGCTTCTGTGGCTTTTGGACTCTGTTTGCTCTAAATGTGAATGACATTTATAATGAATATCGTCATATGAACTGCACAGCAATCCTTCTTGTTAGCTGAGGAATCAAGGATTGGATTAGAGAAATGTTACAGGAAATGCTTATCAGAACATCTGGAGAGATAAATAGTAATGGCAAAACTGTTGCTTTTAGCAAAGATAAAAGTGATCTATATGCTTTAAGTGCCATTTTTTCGTGTTGCTTGCATTTCTACGAGAACACTAAAAAAAGCTCAACTGTTTTAAATACATTGCAATTGTATAAAGTATGCTAGCATAGAGAGAGTTTCTGAGATCTGTATGATCTTATAATCAATATTTCACAATTCATAAACAGAAATGTGAGCTGTAAACTCATGCACTGTGCTCTGCATTTATGTACTTTTAGTCTTTAGAGTAGCACTCTTTGAACTAAAAAAGTGTCCATAAGCACAAACATTATGGTATCATTAAATTCCAGCTTTATGATTTTTCTGCTGGTATTTATCTGTTTAATACATTCCTAAACATTATTATTCCTGACTAACACAATATAGTCCAAGCCAGTGCTCAAAATATAAAAGCAAGGAGTGTGCATGCACCACCTGTCATGCCGGCAGCAGCCTGATCTGCGCGGCTTTATTGCAGCCCTGACACAGCTCCAAGCACCGAGATCGGACGGAGGAACATTACTGCACTCCGATCCATGCTGCACGTATGGTCGGGAAGGCTGAGGGAAAGCAGAAAGACTGATTATCTCGGTCACAGGCAGCGGGGCACAAACCAGAAATGGCGGATGTACGTGACAGCATGACACACTCCAGGCTGAAAAACGGCTCTCAGCACTCCTTACATTACATCCCTTGATAAGGGAAAGGAGGATACAGATAGTTTACACTCACCACTAGTGTTGGTGGAAATAGGTTGCTATTCGATTCGACCGCTATTCGGTCGAATAATGCAAAATTATTCGGGTCGTCGAATGCTGAATTCAAATCCCATTAAAGTCAATGGGAGAAAAATTTGGGTTGGTATTCGGGTCGGTGGAGAGCTTCTACGGCCTATAAATACATTTAAAAAGACATGTCAAGACTCTCCCATCTCTGCACAACACTGTACAAGTAAAAATAAAATAAGGAAGTCTTTTTTCTGTTGGCACGGCCATTTTATGAGGCGGCCAAGGGAACATACCGGATTTTACACGGTATCCAAGTAAAGTCAGAGAGGGACATGAGGGGGTTCCTTTGGTCCAAAAAATATCCACCAGGTTTCACGGCTCCGTTACAAGCCATACACAGGCTTCAGAGTACAGGCAGAGCTGCAGGAGGAGGAGGCGGTGGGCACTGAGACAGAGCGGGCACCGCTTTGGTAACTGGCAATCCAGAGTTGGGAACTGTGCAGGCGGCATCAGTTACAGCATGAGGAGGAGGCGTTGGGCCCTGAGAAGGAGCAAGGACGGCATTAGAGGTTGAGGCCATCACCCATATGGACAGTGTCGAAGCTGTAGCTATATATATATATATATATATATATATATATATACCTCTATATACCTATACATATCTATTTACATATTCATAAACAATCTTGAGGTGCAACACATGCCACACTCGAATTTCTGGTAGCAGCACGGGTGACTTTGGTGGCAGAAGGAGGAAAGGCAGCAGAGGAAGATCAAGCAGTTTGAGCTTGCTTCTTGGGCGGAGATGGTCGCACAGAGCTCTGTGCTTTCACCAGGTGTTCCCGCCAGGTTACTGGGTGGTGGCTTTTTAATAAGTGCTCATGCAACTTGTTCCAAGTTTTTTTGGGTTTTTGCCTCGTTTCAAGTGTTAAGCACACAGTTTACAGATGACCATAGTGTTGTCATCACTATGGACATTAAAAAATGCCCATACTGGTGAACATTTATTTGGCCCGAAAGGTGCTCTGGAGCTGGTGCTCGTGGTGGCGGTCCGCGGTTGTTGAGGCACAGCTGTGGTGACAGCTTCTGACGATTTACATCTATGACTTGCCTCACTGGTACTTGAAGAATGCAGAGTGTGGGCAGCTTTTACTCTCTTCCTCCCTCTCCCCCTTTGAGGGCGCTCTGCAACCTCCTCCTCCTCTTATTCCTCCTCCTCTTCTTCCTGCCTATGATGATCTCCTTGTTCGCCCCATGTCAGATCAAGGACATCGTCATCATCAACATTATCAGATGAAAGGAAGCAGCGGCCTTTTGGAGCCAAATTTTAATTGGCTCGTCTGGCTCAGAGTGTTCTGGTGAAAAGTAACTGGGGGAAAGCCTGTGAACTGACTCTCTTTGTCAGATGACTGAAACAACTGAGCATCTTCAAGGAATGCTTGTAACTCCGCCTCTCCAACCCCTCGGTGTGACTCCTCTACATACTGCCGTACACATGACTTTCCAGCCGCTGATGAAGAACTAGGAGGAACAGGTGTATCATGGACTGTTTGGGACACCTGTAAGGCCTGTGTCTGGGACTGGGATGAAGAGGGGGTACAATCATTGGACCCAGGCTGGGTCATGTACTCCACTACGTCTTGTGCCTGGTGTGACAATAATGGACGCCCACCACCAACAGCAGAGCTTCTTGTTCTTGGGTCTGCAGCTAAAAACAAACTCATACTGCTTTGCTTGCCACCCCTGCCAAAGCTGCCCTTTCCTCTTTGGCAAGACATTGTAGAAATGTTTTTATTTATGTGGCTTGAAACCCTGCAAAATATTTTGTAACTAATATGCTATATGAATATGTCAATTTGTACAGTATATGGATTTTTTGATTGGGGGGACCTGTTCCAATTTTTCCCCTTCTGATCACCCTGTGCCAATTCACCCCTTCTGATCACCCTGTGCCACTTACCGGTCAGCGTGCTTCCGGGATCGCAGTGCTTCTCAGAGGAGGATCGCGGGGGCGCAGTTCTTGCCGGCTTCTCGGAGGAGGATCGCGGGTCACGTGTGCCGGCTTATTGGAGGAGGAGGATCGCAAGGGCGCAGTTCTCGCCGGCTTCTCAGAGGAGGATCGCGGGTCACGTGTGCCGGCTTCTCGGAGGAGGAGGAGGATCGCGGGGTTACGCGCTGCAGCCAGGAGGAGAGGAGAGGAGAGGAGAAGCATGCAGCATCGCGGGATCGCGGTATCGGGTGAGTATGAAATTTTAATTATTTTTAAAACTGTGTTCGCTGTGTAAGACGCACCCATTTTTCTCCCCCAGTTTTGGGGAAGAAAAAGTGCATCTTATATGCCGAAAAATACGGTAAATGGAACCAAATCATTACCCTTTCAGTTTTAGAAGTGATAGGAGGAGTAAACCAACAGTACTGTCATGAAAAAGCTTTTGCATATAGTAAATCAACATCTAAAAAATGTTATTATCAATGGCGCATATGGTCCACTATTTCTAATGTGGTTGGATGAAGTCCTATAACCCACCCTATATTGCTTAAAAACATTTTCTTACTTTAATATGAAAATCAAATTTATTATTTGATAAATTATGTTTCCGACTGTGAACCTCTTTTGGTTACTTTTTTTTTCTCTTCTTTCTTTCATTTTGTTTAACATGTTTTCTTTTGTATCTGTTTTATTATTTTATTTTATTTTATTGTACTGTTTTATTGTTACTGTTATTGTACTGTTTAAAAAAGTAAAAACATTTTAAAAAATTTGATTTAAAAAAAAAAAGAAATATCTATTTTTTTTTACAGAAATACAGATATTTTGGGGTTTTTTTATGGCTTTTTTGATAAAAAGCAAGTGGCATCAGAATTAACTATCTGTATTTTTTTGCAGAAATACAGAAAGATTTCTGTTTATTTTGATAGATAGCAAGTGGTATCAGAATTAACTATCTGTATTTATTTTACAGAAAATACAGACATTTTCCAGTTTATTTTGATAGATTGAAAGTGGTATCAGAATTAAATATCTGTATTTTTTACAGAAATACA
>NW_027319141.1:0-1895 GCF_032062135.1 Pyxicephalus adspersus
TTCTGCTCCATTAACATAAATGGAAACTTCTCGCAGCTTTCCCTTATTAATGGCTCTGCAATCTCTAATAACGAGCAGACCCCACAATTCTGTCATCTGCAGCCATGGAAAACGTTTTCTTAGATCTGCTCCATGTAAATTTATCTGTTGGTCCTGCCAGAAACCCAGTGCTCAGTAACTGCCCGCACGCAATAAATGGAAGTTACAATTTATGTTATCGGTACAAAGTCTCCTCCAGCCTTCCAGCAAAGAAAACGTGACTGCAATCAGATTCTTCACATAGACTCCCGCCTGAGACATTCCTCCATCTGTTCACCCACCTCACAAGAACATTCACTAGTCTGATTTCTGCAGCTAGGCAGGACATCTGGGACTTCCCCAGACCATTTTACATCGAGCTGAGCTTGAGGGCCCCGGGCCCCTAAGATTAGAGGGATCACTTGTACAGCATATAGCCATTTATACTATTAGTACATAGTTGTTGTCACTTGTCAGCCTGATCAGGCATTTCAGCTGGTGTTCAGGGGATCACACACATGCTGCACATTGATACCCTGGGATTGTATTGGGGGAGGGGGTATGTGCGATGTGCGCCCCCCGATATTTGGGTGTCACCGGTGATTGCTGTTTGTTAGAATTTAATGGAGTTCATTACTGATGATTATTATAAAGACGCCTCATAAAGCGGGCTTTTATTTGCCATTTAAACATGAAATGCCAGCGATAAGCGCGATATTTATGGAGCGGCCGCGTCTTGTTTAATTAAAGTTTTAGCACATCTTTAGGTGAGTTTTTCCGTCCGGCTAAGCGCAGATTATCACCTCGTTATTATTTACTCTTTATATGCATATATCACAGCGCTGTACAAGCCATCTATCTCTGTATTTCTATTATTATCAATAATAAACTGTATGTACATATCGCCGACATATATCACAGCGCTGTACTAGCCATCTATCTCTGCATCTCTATTATTATTAATGAACTGTGTGTATATATCGCCAACATGTATCACAGCGCTGTACAAGCCATCTATCTCTCCATCTCTATTATTTTTAATAAACTGTATGTATATATCGCCAACATATCACACAGCACTGTACAAAACATTTATCTCTGCATCTCTATTATTATTAATAATAAACTGTATGTATATAGCACCAACATATTACACAGCGTAGTACAAAACATCTGTCTCTGTATCTCTATTATTATTAATGAACTGTATGTACATATCGCCGACATATATTACAGCGCTGTACAAGCCATCAATCTCTGTATCTCTATTATTAATATTATTATTATTATTAATAATATTATTAATAATAATAAACTGTATGTATATAGCACCAACATATAACACAGTGTTGTACAAAACATCTGTCTCTGTATCTCTATTAATATTAATAATAAACTGTATGCATATAGCGCCGACATATAACACAGCGCTGTACAAAACATCTATCTCTGTATCTCTATTATTATTATTAATGAACTGTATGTATATATCTCCAACATATATCACAGCGCTGTACAAGCCATCTATCTCTGCATCTTTATTATTAATGAACTGTATGTACATATCACCGACATATATAACAGCGCTGTACAAGACATCTGTCTCTGTATCTCTATTATTATCAATAATAAACTGTGTGTATATAGCACCAACATATTACACGGCGTTGTACAAAACATCTATCTCTGTATTTCTATTATTATTATTATTATTATTATTATTAATAAACTGTATGTATATAGCACCAACATATAACACAGCACTGTACAAGCCATCTCTCTCTGTATCTCTATTATTATCATTAATAAACTGTATGTATATAGCACCAACATATTACACAGCGTTGTACAAAACATCTCTCTCTGCATCTCTTTTA
>NW_027319141.1:2097-3787 GCF_032062135.1 Pyxicephalus adspersus
ATAAACTGTATGTATATAGCACCAACATATTACACAGCGTAGTACAAAACATCTGTCTCTGTATCTCTATTAATATTATAAATAAACTGTATGTATATAGCACCAACATATTACACAGCGCTGTACAAAACATCTATCTCTGTAACTCTATTATTATCAATAATAAACTGTATGTATATAGCACCAACATATAACACAGCGTTGTACAAAACATTTATCTCTGTATCTCTATTATTAATAATGAACTGTATGTACATATCGTCGACATATATTACAGCGCTGTACAAGACATCTATCTCTGTATCTCTATTATTATTATTAATAAACTGTATGTATATAGCACCAACATATATTACAGCGCTGTACATTTTATAGAGGATGGAAATAACAGACGAATCCAGACAGTGACACAGAAGGTGGAGAGCACCGTGACCCATACAGCTTATTAAAGCCTTCACCATCAGCCAGGGGTTTGTGTATAGGGAATGATGGACCCTATTTATTGTACAGCGCTGTATACCATGTTGGCGATATATAAATACTGTTTATTAATAATAATAATGGACTGCTGAATTCTGCTCCAAAATGTAAAACAAATCAGTGGAAAGTGATGAGATCAGCAAAAGATAAATGAAAGACTAAAAAACAAAAAGAAATCATTTACATTCTACTCCCGGAAACAAGAAAATGGAGAGAAATCTCCAGATATCGGCAAAGTCATCCGGAAATACGGCTGAATGATTGTAACCTCACCGAGCAAAACGAGAACTGCCAACAAATATCAATGTACCTGTAGCATTATTCTGCCCCAACCCCCCATCCCTCTATTGTACCCCAAAATCCTCTCTGCCCCTCTATTGTACCCCAAAACCTTATATGCCAATCTCTTGTAAACATCTTACAATCACAAATATATCAATGGGAATAAATATCTGGCTTCCTGCCAAAAAACTCAAATTTAACAGAAACAGAAACAGGACCAAGAAGCACACCCCTCCATGTATATCCCCCCCATGTATACCCCCCCATGTATATCCCCCCCATGTATATCCCCCCCTATACTCATCCTATATAACAAAATAGAGGGACAGAGAAATCTGCTCACCCTGAGAAGGGGGGGACACAGAAGAGAGACCTGATATTCCTCCATTCCCCAATCCTGACCACTCTCATATCCTCCCCCTCTCCAGACCCCGAATTTATCCCACTGAGTGCAGAATATCATTCACCACCTGGACAGGAAGGATTTCCTCGTATGCATACCTGACACCGAGCATTCCAGGTGTAATATCCGACCACCACACTGACTATAAAAAGTATCAGAACCTGGGGAGCCTGGGATGCTCCATATACTCCCCCTTCATATACCCCTCCATATACCCCTCCATATACACCCCTCCATATACCCCTCCATATACCCCCTTCCATATACCCACCTCCATATACCCCTCTATATACCCTCCATATACCCCTCCATATACCCCTCTATATACCCCTCCTTCATATACCCCCCTCCATTTACCCTCCTTCATATACCCCCCTCAATATATCTCCTTCAAAAACCCCCCTCCACATACCCCTCCCTCATATACCCCCCTCCATATACCTCTCTATATACCCCTTCCATATACCCTTCTAAATACCCCCCTCCATATACCCCCCTTCATATACCCCCTCCATATACCCCTCT
>NW_027319141.1:3992-4522 GCF_032062135.1 Pyxicephalus adspersus
CCATATACCCCCTCCATATAGTCCCCCTCTATATACCCTTCCATAACTCATGTGACTGAGAGAGGGAATACCTAGAGCCTCCCCCCCACCCTTTTCTTCTACATTTTAGGGGTATTGGGGCAAAAAGTGCCCCATGGTGTCCTCTGCTTCTCAGCACACACAGAGTCTCCGCGGGTCGGTGCTAAGAAATCCTCAAGACAAAATCTGCCCCTCCAGATATGTGGAATATGTTAGAGCTATGTATATGTATCATAATAGAACAATATGGTTACGTTTGTACAGCACTGCGGCCTATGTTTGTACCATATGACTATACAGCGCTGCACCTTATGTTGGCACCAAAAGACTATACAGCACTGCACCCTATGTTGGCACCATATGACTATACAGTACTGCAGCCTATGTTGTGACAGTGTTGTGTTGGGTACATTTTCGGCACCATGTGACCCCATGTGACAGTGTTGTGTTGGGTACATTTTTGGTGTGATGTGACACCATGTGACAGTGTTGTGTTGGGTACATTTTCGGTG
>NW_027319142.1:0-4522 GCF_032062135.1 Pyxicephalus adspersus
TTCAATATTTTTAAATCTGCACCAGTTATGGTGGTAAAATAAAAAAATGCCATGAAGGTCCCTTGGCAAGTAGATACGTTTTCTAAAAAATAATACAAATTGTAGTTAATTGCAATGCTCCTGAACATGAAGTTATCATCAAAACATGTTTGGGAAAGGTTCAGGGGGACCTGTGGGGAGATGCCCCAAGTTAGTTTAATTTTTTTGGTACATTAAAATGAAACATGATTTTAAGCCCTTACTAACTTTTTTCGTACATAGTATTTTTTAGCAAAATTGCGGAGGTGGGAGGGGAGGACAGCGGGGAAAAAAAGCCTGTTGTTTTTTGTAAAAAAAAAAAAAAAAGTATAGTTAGAAAAATGTGTTTTTAAAGCTATAGTAGCTTTTTATATTCTTTTTAATCTAACCCATAGATAACAATCAAATTACCTTTCAAGGAGAGGCCTTGGGCTGATTAGCGGCTGTAAAATTCTTATTAAAACACGTTGATACTTGTAATTTTCAATAGAATATGATTCTCCAGAATTGTTCCTTTTGTCTAAAAATGAGCTCATAAAGTAAAGGGGAATAAGCAGAAACTGTTGCATGGCATGTGCAATGTATTTCAATACATTTGAGTAATTTGATCTCAAAATTGTTTTTTGTATTCATATAGTTCCTTTGGGTCCTTTGGGGTCCCTAAAGATTAGGATCAAGTTATGATTATCATATTTTGTTCATGCTGCTATTAGACTTCCCCCATCTATGTGATATCCATATGTGCTTGGTACAACATCTTTGATCATTTCATCATCAGCACAAAATAATTTTTGTATAACTTCCAGAACTTTGTCAGGACCCCTGGAAATGTGGACCCAGTGCAGAAGAAGCCAATTAAATGTCTGTTTAAAGGCAACTCCTTTTTAGAAGACATCACAATAATAAGATAAAATCTCAAGATGGAGAACAAAATTATCTTCCAGTTCTAATAGGATCTCACAATACCATTGTAACCTATACATTCCATGTGAGGTATGGTGCTTAGGTATTGCATATAAAAATAAAAATGAAAAAAAGGGTAAGCCAACCTAAAATTATATTTCAGTAATAGGAAAAGGACCTAATAACTTTTTAAATGTCACCATGAGCAGTTTCTCCTCACCATAGTTTGCTGTCCTTCTACAACTCGGCTTGAAGTCTTGTTGAGTATGTCACATTCTTCATATTCTAAATTAGGTCAATTAACAAGAATAGGATCTCCTGTTTTTATAGAACTCTTACTAACAGAGCACCTAAGATACAGGTAAACATTTGCTAAAAGCTTTATTTTGGCTTCCCTAACCCTTAAAGACCACAGGAATTGCTATACAGCTTGTCACATTTTAACCTGACGGAAACATATGTGACCTACAGGGAATTATAATACTAACTTCAACATAAAGGCCACAATATACTTCCATGTGAGCTGTGGGAAATATCAGTAACATGTCTCTAATGTGCGGCTTTTTAAATGTTATCGGTTCTAATCTGTTTTGGGCTACACTGCAATATCTCCCTTAATGTGCATGTATTATTTTTTTTGTATAAATCTCTGTAGGCTATGTTCCCTGTATCACTTGATGCTGTGCAATCTGTCATGTTCTTGCAGAATACAGACTACAAAATATATGAAATGAGATTCTGAGAATACCTGCTGAATTTCATTGCCACCAAGGTTGCTAACAATTACGTTGGTAGGAGTTTGAATATATATGATGACTTTATAGAAATCAAGCTTTTTTATATAATAATAAAAAAAAAACAGTACCTTGCTGCCATTTTGTAATATAAATATATATATATATATATATATATATATATATATATATATATATAGATATTCCAAAAATAAAAAAAGAACATGTTTAAAATAAAAAACAGATACGAAATAAATAATTTAAGAAAAAAAAAAAAAAATTTTTTTTTTTTCCTCCTGAATTTTTGCTGTCGAATGCAGCAAAATTCGGTTCGAGTCTACCCGAATTCGAACAGCCATAGTCGGGTCGAAAATAGGGACAACCCGAATTCGAACATCAACACTATTTACCATCACTACTAGTATTTCCTTGTTGTAACAAACATGTTGTGCTTATAATGCAGTACCAGGAGACATTTGTCTAGTGCCCCCACGGGCCTATTGATTGATTTTATTGAACTATCTATTTGTGTATACTTTAATTATGTGAAATGTTATTTAATTTTAAAAGTTTTGTAAATAAAAAATTATTTTATAATAATGTTGGATCTGGCTCCTTGAAAACCCCTCTATTTAGTATACTCTCTCTATATTGATTCTCTTGGTAACCAGGCAGATTGGAACACAATTAAAACATGTATGTGGGCAGCTTAGAACACCTTTAATTTTAAAGCCTACTCAGGACTGTCGGCACATTAAATCTTGAAGTACAATTAAATGCCTGAAGCCTGAATTATTTTTTTTTTTTTGCAATCTTCCTATTAATTTTGAGGATAGGGGTTTTTAACATGAGTCTTGACAAAAGTTCATTATGGTAGTTTAGAACGTCTAAATTAATGAGATTAATTAATGTCAGTCTTCCATAAAGAACACTCTTTAAATGAAATGATGAGGATTCTAATGACATAATTACCACACGAAGGATTGCGAGATAAAATCAAAATGATTGTACTGAGCCTTTCAACTGTTTTTTTTTCTACTCTCCCACAATCTTCTAAAATTATCTGTGTGCCTATTTCAAAATGTTTTGTCATTTGAAGCAATATTTCATTGACTGAAAGAAATGAGAACCAGTCTGGAGATCATATTTACAACAGAGGTGTATTTTTATTACATTAAGCTAGCTTGCTTCATTACATTTACTTGTGGTGATGCAGAGTTGGTGGTTCTTTTTGAAAGGAATCCCAAAACACATTGCAAATGCACCCCAAAGCAAATTCATTAACCGCCCTAGCGGTAACCCCGAGTGTGACTCGGAGTAGAAAAAAGTTGCTAAATATGGTAACCCCGAGTCACACTTGGGGTTGGAACACCTATGGAAGGTTAGTAAATAGAGCGCTTACTTGATCCACTGGGGTCCCGCGTCTTCCTACAAGAGTCTGAAATGTATTTTCAGTGCATTAACTTCCGGAGCAAGCTGTGCTTTGATATGCAAAAAGAAACAACTGCAGAGTTCGTCTTGGTCATTGAAGAGTTACAAAAAGGCTGCAGAAAAAGCTCACCCCTCTAAGATCACCCACAACCTCAGCTGTGTTTAGCAAAAGATTTCTTCTGCAAGACATGCAAACTGCACTCTCCCCCCCTATCAAGCCCCTGTCATGTACATAAGCGAGTAGGGAAGCCTGTTCGTATCTATGAGTCGTCCATATGTCAGGTATCCCAAACTCGGGGACTACCTGTACTCACCAAGAAGCCTATAGCCCTAAAAAGGCTTCAAGTTCAAGACGAATTTAAATATTTTAGGCCACTATAGGATAATGCAATTCTCTACGCCTGATGACATCACTCATACCTGGGCTTGTAAGATTCCAAGGTATACTCTAAGCCCTGAGTTTTGGAAGAAAAGGCATTAATAATGATCTGTTTCATGAGCTTTCTTCTCTGAAACATTATTCATACACTTAGAATCTATGAGGAAATAATCAATTTGGAAGTGAGACAGCTGAGGATGTGAGCGGCAAGTAAAATGTCTTTTATTTCTGCAGTTTAGATGTTTCAAGACACCTCCTAGAGATTAGAGAATAAAGATTGTTCTCAGCTAAACCAGATCTGCATATCTCCTTTATTTGCATCTTGATGCAAACTGCAAGTCAGCATTTTTTAAAACTCACAAGTATAGCTTTTTTTATAGTTAATGTATGAACTTTTCCTGCTGTCTTAAAATAAACCTCATCTACGGGTACAAATACACATTAGGCCTGAACTCCAAGCAAGGAACTCTTTTACATATTCCAAATACATATATAGAAATTGTTGTGACTGCCAAAAGAGCTGTAAATCTGGTCTGTGTGCTTTGTGATCCAACCAAATCTTCTCAGCAACTTAGTTTGATGAAGAAAACCTTCCCAAGATGACTGGATAATAAAGGAACAGCAGTAGAGAAATGATATCAACTCCTGTTCATTCCTCTCTCTCCAACAATGAAGCTTCAGTGGCAGAATCACGAGGTCTAATTCCTGCTCACTCCTCTCTCTCTCCCATGTCAGCACTAGTGTTGGTGTTCGAATTCGGGTTGTCCTTTTATTGGACCTGAAAATGACTGTTGGAATTCGGGTAGACCCGACCCGAAAAAAAAACAGATTCGACAGTAAAAAATGTAAAAAAAAGTGTTAATAAAATAATTAATTTTAAATCAATTTATTGAGTGTTTGTGTTTATATAACTAAGAGTCTACAATCACTGAGGAGAGTATGCGATCCCCGGGGCACTACACGTTAATTAACTTGTAGTGCCCTGGGGATCGTAGTGGAACTGCAGAGTTTATCTGCAGTTCAGTTCCCACGGTCACATGACGGTGGGAACTTTGCA
>NW_027319143.1:0-4521 GCF_032062135.1 Pyxicephalus adspersus
GGCTTTCCGTTTCTCATAATTGCTAAAGCACCAGCAAAGCTAGCTGAATTCCAGTCACCTTGTTGGGTCCAAACACAGAGTTGCTGCTGACTAGCTTGCACTCTGCACAGTAGCTCTTGACATGCTTTCTTCCTGCTGTCCCCCGCAGGATATTTCGATGCAAATGTAGTATGGCCTGTGTCGAAGTGCCGCTTTATATTTGACCGTTTCATTGATGCAATTTTATCATTGCATATTAGACACACTGCAGAACCTGCTCTCTCCACAAAGGCGAAGTCCTCTGTCCATTCCTGCTGAAAAGTACGATACTCCTCATCTTTTTTTCTTTTAGCCATCTTCTTCAATAAAAGGGTTTCTGCAATTAGCTAGCTGACTGAGGTGAGGAGGATACCTGGGGCATGGCAGAGGTAATGAAGGCAGGGTAGCCAATTGCGGCTGTAGCTGGTGGGATGGACCCTTACAGGCCGTCAAGGCAGGTTAGGCCCAAGCCGGGGACTGACTCAATTTTCAAAGGAATACATGGGCTTTGGTTGATGAATTGTTTTTTTCTGGTTACTTTTGATGACATCATCACTAAATTACTGCATGGGTACATATATGCATGTCAGAGATTTTATAACCAGAAAAGGTATCATGGCGTCACATTCCTACCAAAACATATTTTAGTATAAGATGTTTTGAAGACTTTTTGTTACAATAAGCACCTGTGACTCATGGAGAATTGTAGCCAATTGATCAGCGTGACAGGCAAACTCGCATATTTAGAAGAAATAATCAGCAATTGTAGCCCCTTGAGCCTATCATAGCAGGTTTCCTTTAAAGTCTAGTACCTGCTTCCAGCATCTGTGAGATTCCACTATCAATGGCTTCTTCTTGCTACTCACATTGCCACGAGGGCATGGCCTGCGCTCGGCGGAGAGAAGCTGTGTTATAAGCTTAGAACACAGCTTCTCTCCGTGGGGTGTGGCCCGTGGGGCGTGGCCTGCGCTGGCCTAGCCTGCGCTCGGTGGATAGAAGCTGTGTTGTAAGGCTTAGAACACAGCTTCTCTCCGTGGCGCGCCGGCCATGCCCCCTGTAATTCTTTTTTTTTTAAATTTGGCAGCGAGCCAGAAGCAGCCATCAAAAGAGTCACATCTGGCTCGCGAGCCATTAGTTCCCAACCCCTGTATTAGGGCTTCCGGGAATATCTGAAAGTTAGTTCTTCCCCCATGCTCCCAATATTGCACAATATTTATAAAGTATTTGCTAAATTAGATGTTAGCACAAAATATGACATATATACAATATAGGTCATAGCCTGGCATTCTGACAATGCAAAGACATTATACATTACCTATTAACCAGCCCTCAGGCATTTCTCCAGAGATGAATTTCTGGTAGAGGGCTGTCTGACGCAGGATATAGGCATCATGGCATGATCCTGGGAAACCTGTGCGTTCACTCACGATTCTCCTGTTGTCATCACAGACTATTTGGACATTCAGTAAATGATATGGCTTCCGGTTTCCTGCAATTAAAGGACCTGAATGGCCACATGGGTGCAGTCAATGGCCCCCAAAACATTTGGAAATCCCCCTCGCCTGAAGAAATCCCTAGTTACCTTTCTCCACTCCTGAGGTTTGAAAGGAACCCCTTCCTAAAATATACAGAGTGGCCAAGAGCCTGGTCATTCCTGGCACTGCCTGGCTTCTCTTAGTTTTTGGAGCAATTTTCTCTACCAGCAAGCTGTACAGGTGATGGATGACCTGGCGAGATAGGCGGAAACGCCTTTTGACAACCTGGTCACGCAAACTTTCCAGGCGACTACGCTCCAAGAAGATGCGTGGTGCCCGGACCGTTTGGGAAGTATGAGCTTGCTCCTCTGGTTGCTGTTGCTGCTGCTGCTGCTGTTCTTCTGTTATGACAAGGAAAGTGGTGTTTAATGTCACAACAGCAGTTGTAAAGAGCAACTCTAGTTCCAAATTCGGATCCATGACAACAGCAAACAAAATCCTTGAACTGGCGCACATTTGAATGCGCATGCGGTTACATGCGCGTTTGCGTGCGCACGTACTGAATCCCTATAAATTTGCACAGTTTCTTAGCCATTCTGCTAAGAGAACAAAGGTTGCAACAAGAACAAGTAAGAATGCACCATTGACTTTATTCCTCCAAAAAATGTTTTGGGTGTGTTGTCCCATAACTCTTTTATTTTGTGACTTCTAGTTACATGGAGCCAAGGAGAATGGCCACCACCACTGCCACCACCACTACCACCCCAGGGTCTTCAGTCCATAGACCAACAGGCACCTCCCTCAGGCCAGCTAGGTTGCTCTGTGAAGCAGGCAAAGTAAAGTAACATTTAGGCCCCTGGTCCCTTAACCTGGCACCTCAGCCAGTTTGAGCCAGACCAGGGATTCTGCTTCCAAGGCAACCAGCTTCACTCCTGAGCAAAATGCAGCCCTCATGGAGTCCTACGTACAACTCCGTGGGGGCTTGCACTCTCAGACTTCCCATGCTGTAAGGCAGGGACTCTGGGAGGAAATTGCCAGGAGTGTAAATGTAGTGGGCAGTATACAACGGACCAATACCCAGTGTCAAAAACGTGTGAGTGACATCTTCAGACATGTCAAAAGGGTCCTGGCCTCAGAGGCCGGAAGGAGTGGGACCTATCCTGAACATCTTGTGCAGCGTCTCAAGGAGTATGAAAGTAAGATGAACCTTCATGAACCTTCATGGTATATCTTGTTTGACATTGTGCACGTGTCTCTAATCATGTTTATAACCACACTCATGTGTAATATGAAAGTTTTATTTTTTTTAATCTCCCCCCAATAACTTAAAATGTGCAAACCCCAACAAATATAAAAAAATATAACAAAACTTATTTACAAACATATATACAATTTTTTTGTTTTTAATAACAGTACCCCCTGGGCATATCCCGAGGAGGGTCCAGCCGCA
Source organism: Pyxicephalus adspersus (assembly GCF_032062135.1). NCBI lineage: Eukaryota > Metazoa > Chordata > Amphibia > Anura > Pyxicephalidae > Pyxicephalus > Pyxicephalus adspersus. The sequence continues at coordinate 2,944 of NW_027319143.1, forward strand.
AATGTTGCTCCATGGCAGACATCCTCTAGTGCAGCCAATACAGGCTATCCTGTCTACTTCCTGGCAGGTGAGGAAAAAACAAATAATATATTAACTGGAACAGTTTGGTCCAAAAATACTGTCCTTTTAAAAACCAAACTAATGAAAATTTAAACTTACCAGGACGATGTCTGCCATGTCGCCGGGGTTGGGGTGGCAGTGGTGGGGGGCTCGGAAGCTCCTCCAGAGGGCTGGCTGCCTCCCTCGATGTGGAACTGGCTTTGTTTGTAGAAGGAGACCAAAAAAATGAGAGGTAAGTACTGACCAAATGTAACAGTATAACATGCAGCTAGTTCTTAAATTGCACAGTGCTAAAGAATTTAAAATATGTTATCTCATCAAGTTATGACTGTTTTGCTGTTTACACAGAGCAAAACAAGAAAGAAAGGTGAATCCTGGGGCCAATGAAGGTTTGGTGTCAATGAAGGTTGTGGGTTTTGACAAGGGACAAACTTGGCTAAATGACATTTAACCTTTGTCTTTTGTTAAAAGCTGCCTAGACATGAAGCTAGTCATACACTCCTAATGATACTTGATAGAATTAGGCCTAACAAACTATCTCCTAGTTTATAATCATGGTTCTAAAGGAATGTTTACAATATCTAAAATGGATAAATACTTAGTCAGATGAGGAACTTGTGTCCTGTGGAGGAGGTGCTGGCAAGGGCGCTGCAGCAGCTGTAGATAAAAAATGAACACCATAAGTAAAATTGGGTGGGCAGGACTAAAGTAGATTTGTAAGGTTAGTTAAGGTGAATAGAATAATGCTGAACTTCTATATGATACTTTCTGCCTACGTCCAAAAATTTAGAGCAAACATTTGTCAGTACAACTATGGCCAACTAAACAACTCATGTCTATTTTTAGTCATGCTAGCCAACAACCTAGAAAGAACGTTCATTTGATGCATGATTAATGACTGGAAGCTACATGAAATCCTGCTAGATCTTTCTTTGTATTTGTAACCAAAAATGGTGAAAGTAGTGTAAGAATGTGTTGAATTGCAACATATGTTACAAAAGTTGATTCTAAGGTTAGCTTACAGTCAATCTTCTCGGTCTCGGCCGCCTCCTCTCCTTCTTAGGATGACTCTGACTGCAGATGTGGTGCAGCGGGCTCCTCCTCAGGAGATGGCTCCTCCCTTGGGTATGGCTCCTCCTCCCCCGGGGATGGCACCTCCTCCTCGACTGGCTCCTCCCCTGGGGATGGCACCAGCACCTCCTCCTCAGTAGCCTCCTCCCTGATGGGGTCTTCCTCCCCCGGGGATGTCTCCTCCTCCTCCACACCCTGGGGGATGGCCAGTTGCCTGTGTGGCCACTGTACTATTTGCAGCCGCCAGTGTGATGTAGAGTTGGCTGTAATAACAAAATCAAATATTCAAAATGAATACGGTAGTAAAATATAGGAAGTGAAAAACAAACAGTTCTAGGCTAAACAATACTAATTTACACAAACAACAAACATTCTAAAACACCAGTCCTTAACAAGAGGAGAAGACAAAATGCAAAACTTACCAGACAGGATGCGGTCCCCCACTTC
>NW_027319144.1:0-4521 GCF_032062135.1 Pyxicephalus adspersus
ATATATATAGATATAGATATAAAAGTATACAGTATATTAACTATATCAGTAGCTTTGCTATGAATCTCTGTAATGTTAGCTAAAATATAAATAAAATAAATGCATATATATTTTATGGGATAGCTGATGTGTAATTGGAAATATTGCTCTGCATACTCCATATTACTCTAGCATACCTTCTTCATTTTAAAAATCTTTTGTTCTGATAATCTACTAAACCTATTATGTATTCTGTAATTAATGCCAATACAGCTCCTTTGCATAAACCAGTTTAAATTTTATGCAAATAGTGCTTAGTAGTCCTTTAATAAGGTGAAGTGCAGTGCATTTAGCATCCAAATCCACATCAGCTAATCAGAAATCATATTTCTGCATGCTGTCTGCTCTAAACTAAAATGAGGTTAAATTTAATTTATCATTATGGATTACTGCACTTTGCACATCAGCAACACTTTTTCTGCATTGCCAAGACCATAACCAAAAGTAACCCTTCAACATTTTTGCACCATATTGCATCTAGAAAACACATTATCATGCTACTTTCTATCTCTCTCAGCATACAGCAGGTTTATCAATTCATACAATTCTTGTTATATTGAATTTTGCCAAAAGCCTGTAAATTCCAAATTCAGCAGCAGTTCATTCTAGGTCAACCATTTAAATCTGAATAAATTGTCATTTAAGGGCAAGTTGTGAAATAAAATTAAAAAGACATTAACAGAAAATGTTCAACATGCTAATGTCTCGTTACTCCATACTAGGAAACAAAACATCAAACAAAGAAACTGACAATTCTCATAAAATCTAGAAAATAAAATGTGTATTTATTCTTTTATAGTAATGCAGTAATCATTCATATAACAGGTATGAGTTTCTAAAAATTTAATGGCTAGTTTCCTAAATTAATAATATTAAATTACTATTTTCTGTGATGGTCCACATCGATATAGGTAAGTTGTTCTTTGTCTGTTAAAGGAAGATTTGTTTTGTATTTCAATGTATTACTAAATTTCCTATGTGTTATACTTTGTATGCATATTGCACAGCATTCTTTTCTGTAAAATATACTAAGTTTCTAGGACAAAAATTAAAGAAATTCCAAAATGTGAATTCACTCAAGGACAAAACGTAGGTAGTCCAATACTCACATGGGTCATTCAACAATACTCTGAACTACCAGAACTTGGCAGGTAGCAATGAAATCATTCATGCCCTACAAATATTTATCAATGTGGGAGAAAGATAAGGGGCTATACTGGGCAAATAAACTTTTCTTTAGATATATTTTGTATATGACCAGGTAAGATAAACTAGAAGACTAAGGTGAACAAAAGAAGAAGAAGCAGTGATAATAAATACCACTTAGACCACTTAGTGGTCAGAGGGTCATAGTCTGGGGGTCAGTGAGCCAAGAAGATAATCCAAGGAAGTCCGAAGGCTCCTGGTTGGACAAGCCAGTGGTTGGTCTAGGCAGTATGAATGTCAGGTGAAATCAGGATTGTCAGCAGATAATCGAAAACACAATGAGCACCCTATCAAATACTACTATATCAAGGGAAAGGCTGAGAAGTTCGCATTCAGCTTTATGCATGATATGGCCAATCAGAGGTCAAGGTGCAAGATTAGGTTATAACAAGTTGGGGTATTTGTGGGACCACAAATGTCAGAAAAGGTTAAAGAAGACCACACACAGTGTACTTATCTTTATTGGATTAGCACAATGGTCCAAACAGCAGCAGTTTAAGCAGCAATATCACACAAATGGGCTTATGCCAGGGAGTGCCCATTTTCATATTATCTAACTGGGTAGAGTCAGGCAGGGGGAAGCTGGAATGTCTTTACGCATATCCAGAAAATGTCAGTATTAGAATAACTCTTAGTGTCTCTCTAGTGGAATAATCTGAAATTTCTGCTACATCGGTGAAGTTAAACAGCTGATTGCTGATGTTTGAAAAAAAAAAGTCTAACTATTGGATACAATGCTCCAAAAATGTGCATCTAAAAGCTATAACAGCTTTTACTTATTTTTTATTTAAAAGCCTGTTGAAGTTTTTTGTTGAGTCAATTGGACCAAGGAGTAAAAATCATCCATATATAAAATTTTGTGTAGGTTCTGCTGCAGCACATAGAAAGCATATCATCTGACATGCTTTCTACATTTTTTCATGGTTCTCACTTTCCTACAAGAACTTCAGTCTGAGGTTTTTTGTTTTTTTTTGAACTTCCAACCAGAAAAAGTTAAGATAAGTGGGGAGAACCTACAGAAAATTGTGGTAGAAGGTACTAGATTGTCCCTATAACCAAGGATTTGCTGTGGCAATTCCTTGCACTTCGGGTGCTGTGCCAGCTCCCTGCATAGTTTTCTGCTCTGGGCAATGTTGTCCTATTTAGTTATTGCTTCATGCCTGGGAGCAAGAGATGATTCTCTCAGAAAAAATGGGAACATCCATGCTTGTTTCATTGTTTTCCTAACAGATTTCATATTTCACAAATTTCATAACGACAGGGTGGGGATAGTAAAGATTTGAATAGAGATGTAGTAGGGAAAGTAAATAATTTCTTGGAGATGAAGCGTTAAAGAAAATAGGGTATAAGTAGATCTAAAGTTAACCCAACATTAACAGGGATGGGTGGGGATGTAGAAAGATTCTGTCCCCACACACACTTAGTTCCTAAAGTTCCAAAATGTTATTATTGTGACTGCAAAAGTACAAATTTTATTTTAAAATTGTTATAGTACATTTAAAATAATTGACTTTATATGACAAGTCCCCATTCATCACCTGTAGTGCCTGGACATTGAGGTAATCTGCAGTTCCACTACGATCTGCCCGAACACGAACCTTAACTTTTCCGGAAAGGTTTGGGTTTGGGTCCGGGTACCAAAAAACGTAAAGTTCGGTACGAGCCCGAACTTTACAGTTCGGGTTCGCTTAACACTAATTATGATCTCTGCTTTACCCTGAGCTTCTAATACAATGAACTTGAATAGATGTAAATTAAAGTGCATCCAAAGCCTTTATCTGTGATCCTCATATGTACCACTAGTAGTGAAAAATTCCCAGTAATGGGAGCAAAGATTCCCCATTAGGGGTGGTCATGGTAAGAATGTAGTGCCAAATCATACTTACCTTACAGGCACCATGTCCCATTCATATACCAACAGTTACATTTTTTTCACAAGTTTTGTGGGTTTGAGGATTACATCCCCCCCCCCCACTTCTTGGTAGAGAAAAGTTTCATGAAAATGTTATTTTTTTAAAAGATAGCACGAACAGAGTTTCAATCTGTATTTTATCTGTATTTGAAAGTTAACAGAGACTTTTACAATCACAAAAATACAGCACAAAGGCTCAGAGTTAAGTGCTCTGGCCTTTGCAGCACTAGGTCCCCGGTTCGAATCTCAGCCAGGACACTATAAGCATGGAGTTTGCAGGTTTTGCCCATGTCTGCGTGGGTTTCCTCTGGGTACTCTTGTTTCCTACCACATCCCAAAAACATGCAGTTAGGTTAGCTGACTCCCCTGAAAAAATTGACCTTAGACTGTATTAAAGACATATGACTGAGGTAGGGATATTAGATTGTGAGCTCCTTTGAGGGACAGCTAGTGACATGACTACGGACTTTGCACAGCGCTGCATAATATGATGGTGCTATATAAATACTGTAATAATAATTACAAACCATGACATGAGTTTTCTGGGCTGAAGATTTATATTTTACATAAAGCTTGACAGTATTCATCTTTTGACAGTCCGTGGTCTTATGGATGGTTGGCAACAATGCAGTAGGCTTCAAATGTTAGGTCTTGATACATGCTGGGAATTAACTCTAAACTGCTCTCTGCATGTGCTACAAACATACAAACAGTGGCACATAAACATTTAGCTACAGATTTTTTGGCAGAAGAAATAAAGTTCAAAGTTCCGGAGGCCTTTTATTACAAAATCCTAAATACCCAATAAATAACAAGTAACAACAGCAATAAACATTAACATAGCATTAACATAAACCCTCCCCATGAACCATAATCTGAAATTAAGTCTTTGGGATCTGCATCACCATTACACTAATTGATCCCAGGCACCTCATCACCCAGCACCCATGGAACAATATTATCAGTACTTGCAGCCTAACCAAAAACACTTTGAACACTTTTTACCAACCATTCAGGTGACTCCACACATAGGTGGATCTCCTTATTTCACAAATTACCACCCTCAAAGACCTACTTACCTTGAGGACCTCACCAAAAAAACTCTTACCACTTTCCATTGACACAAACAACTCCAAAATTCGGGATGGGAGATTGGGGAACAACTTTTCCCTATTCCTGTCCCAACAACAATTGCCCATTCTTCTTTTGTTCCCACCTTATATACCTTTAACCCCTCCCTTAACTTCAGTTTTCCTTTCCCCCAACTAACTTGACCTATTAATTGACCCCATGCCAAAATTATTCTTATTTCTTATCTGCTCCCTGTCCCACCGGTCATGCAGGCCTTCCACTCATCTCCCTAC
>NW_027319145.1:0-4521 GCF_032062135.1 Pyxicephalus adspersus
GAATTTGTAAGGGGAATTTGGGAATATGGTGTTTTTTTTCATTAAAAAAAGTATATAAGACCTACCCTGAAAATAAGACCTAGTGTGTTTTTGGAAGCCCAAAAAAATATAAGACAGTGTCTTATTTTCGGGGAAACACGGTATTGCCCAGTTGACTTACATAAATTCTCATCATTCCTGATCTTTTTTGGCGATGTCATAATCATAGAGGTAGCATACTATGCATTTAGTCAAACAATCCAAGCATGCATCAGCTTTGGGATGATGTCTTCCATTTTCACATTCTGTGACAAAAAAAAAAATACCACAAACATTCCCTCAAAAACCTTACTGGGTTTCCCCAAATTTTCCAAATAGGCCACTTTTTTGGCATTTTTAGAGTTAAAACAATCAAACAGCTGATAGTGGAAGATGACAATCAGACTAGTCAAATAGACCATGAATACTTTTCAAGGAATTCTCAAGGTTTAAAGCCAATCTCTTTTAATGTCTTTGGTTATATATGTGATTGTGGGTATGGCATGGACATCCCCTGACCTCCACCCCACCCTTTTTTATTTATTTTAATTTCTTTATATCCTGTGTTTTTCTTTCTGTTTAAGTACAGTATTTGTATATACCTTCATAGTCATTTTATTCTAAACCTGTGGCCTTGAATAACACCACCTTTTTTTCTTGACAATACTAAGCTCTAATGACATCCATTATCCATTGTACCACCGATCTCCAGCTGTTTGAATGGAACCAGCCTATTTTGACCTTATTCTTAGGCTAGGATACCATAAACAAGACGTTTACCCTTACAAGACGTTTCCAAGCCAACCAGTGTGCTTGATATTGTGACAGTACACTCAGGATAATTGATAGCTGATGTTATAGAGTCTATTTTGTAGGACTTCCTGATATTATATCTGTTTGTGTGGTTATACTAGTCATGTTTTCCTTCAATTCTCGTGTTTAACATTTTTCAAAGAAACTGAGAAAAAAAAAAAAGATTCTTGGTCCTGGAATTTTGTTTCTGCTTTGTAAACCCTAATAGCTTGGTATAGTCCTACTATAGTATATTGGTTTCCTTACCCAAGGAATTTCTTGTGGATTTTCCAAAACCAAAAAAACACAAGGCAGCAAGAAGGACAACTCTTTTACTAGTTTCATGTTACTGTCTTGCAGCTGGCATTCTGAAAAACCTCAGTGGACCAAAGACAGGTTTTACTGAATCCAACAAGTGTGCTAATTGACTGCCAAAGGTAGGTAAAAGACTGAAGTCAAAAGTCAGTTTATTTAGGCATTTGTATAAAACTTACTCTATAATGTAGGTGCTTTTGCTGTGCAACTGCATTTGTAATGTAATGTGTAAGGTCACAATGAAGTCCATTCATTACAAAGAATCAAGATTAATGACATTGTGGCAACAATCAAGTTGTGAATTATTAAAAAAAGATAACAATCTCACAGTTATATTTTCTTTTAAATATTCACAACAGCTTATAAATCATACCAATTATTTCAGAAATAACTTTTTGGTGTTTTGTGATTGCAAAAGGACATACTGAAATAAATATCTTGTAGTAATACTTCTGATACTTAAAAGCTTGCTTGTCAGCATAATATGTGCACTTTAGACACCTAATTTAAAATGTTACTTTTTAAGTGGTTATTCTTGGAAATAAAAAAAATCGTGTTGCTTTGAGCAGGTTCAGGATTCAAGTCATTAACAAACATAAAAGATATCACCTGCCGCAACATTAGGTTTATGCTGACAGTAGGGAATTTGAAAAGCTCCTATGCTTTCTAAACAAAATTAGTGAAGATTGCTATGTTGTAATATATTTTATTATTAGCAAATTCTACATTTCGAATCAGCAGGTGTTTTTACAATGGCTTGTTTTCTAGTTTTGTGTTCATTTCTTTATTAAAAAAGTAAAATGCCCTGCAAACATCAACAGTTTATAAACCTACTTAGAATGTTTCAAAAAATTGAAACAAGAGTTAAATTTACAATGAGTTTTCTTATTGTTATTATAGCAGACAAAACTTCATTAGTTAAAACTAAAGGCACTTCACCTGCTTTCAAATTATTATTTATCAATTCACTTTTAAGCTTGTCTCGTTCTCATCTCTCCATTATATATTCATTGATTCTACCAACATCTAGTTTTTATTTCATTCAGTTTTAAGATTTGGCAAGCTGTCGAGTTTTTCAAGAGAAGATAATAGTTGAAAGCAACATTTAGTTTGCATCCCTACTTACGTGAAAACAGATCACAAATGCTATTTAATTGGAAATGAAAGAGATGAAGGAAAAACTGAAGTAGGAAAGTCTATTGTGTGTATGAGTATACAGACACTTGACTTGCTGCAAGTACATCTCAAGCCCAATTCTTTATACATCTCACAGTTGTGTTCAACCAGCATCTTCTAATATCTATTCATCATTACCCATGTACTTTCCCCACTAAAAGCCCTTTCCGCTACTATGACCCTGACTCTTAATTGATGTATATCCATGTCATTCTGCACATGGTGCATTACCTCTGCGCTTCTGGCTTTAAACTAGGAGACCATATTTATTCCATTAATCAAAACCCTAATATTATGTTTTGCTATCTACAGTAGTGATTTATTGAAAGGATTAGGTTTTATACCAGTCCATTGAGCCTATGGTCATTTCTAACACCCAGTTGGGTTAAGGGTACCTTCCAGTCAACCATGTTATTTGTTATGGTCCCCTTGACTGCTCAGTTGCTGAATAGCTTTATTTTTATAGGGGGAATTTATTTTGTACGTATACACGCAAAGATGGTGGTGTTTTCTTTTACCTGGCTTAATCATGATTACTTTGTTCCCTAATCATAGTATGCTGTGTGTGATACCACAAAATGCCATAAAAAAAGTCTGAGGACCAACAACATAGAGGTCAGGTAACATGCATGTCCCCACGCTATAATGCTGAATATTTGAATTGCTTGAATTTATGTTTTTTTTATCACAACCTGAGGAGTTTGTATTGCAAAAAAAAAAAAAAAACTTTTCATCTGCTCACTCACTTGTTTTTTATTGGAAGGCAAACAAATATATTCCTACACTGAGGTTATGTATTCTAAGGGACTTCATGATAAAGATCTAAAAAGTTTCTGCCCTATACATAGTTTACTGTAGTTACGTCCCCTCTGGACTTTCTGAATTATCTCAAGTGCCCAAATGTCTGTACCTGAGTATACCAAACACATATTTTCTCATGCTTTTCTTTCATTTTGCTCCTGTGTGGCCTTTGTACAGTAACTTACAAGGGCATTGGGTCATGAGGATTCTTGATAAGAAATATCTCCCCTGTGTTCACCAAAATGCAGGATTTGTAGGAGCCCCAGTTTGCTCCATCTTTTTTTAAAGTATTACAATTCTATGGAACGTGAGGTGCAGATTTTAGTTTTATACATTTTAAAAAAATAAAATTTGATTTTTCTGTAGGAACAGGACCAATCACCCAGTGTCCTTTTAGGACTTCCCAGTGTTTCGTGACAATATGTTGTTCCCTAGGTGTCTGAGAAAATCACTTCCTTATGTGAGAGCAAAGTCAACTTGCCAATTAATTTTGTGTGTGTGTAAAATGTCAGACATTCTTTAAATTGCATTTTGAAAAGAGGCTCCATTCCTTTTATTAATATGTATCCTGCTGCAGTTCCTGTACAAATGGCTAGGTTTTACATCAAGAGGTCATTATTTCAGAAGGTCAGTATTACATAAAATAAAAGTATGTGTGTCCACCATTGTTCTTTACGATGCCATGTAAGCCATAAAAAAAGGTTGGCCTGACTTAGTGAGAACCTTTTCCTTATAGCTCTGCTTGTGAACGGTAAAAGAAGGTCTTGTCAACTTATGTGATTGTATATTTAAATAAAACTGATTCCCTCTGAGCTGAACTTGATTGTAGGGTTGTATTGTCCTATTCCAAGAGTAATATGATTGCATCCAAACCTTTTTATGGTTGATATTAGTATACCAAAGTGACCTAATGTTCATAAGACATGATCTGGGGACCATTTATTGGCAAATAAAATATTTATTATATCTGTTAAGTTGTAAAAATAGCCATATATCATCATATTGTGACAAATTTGCAATAGGGCACAATGGGCCTGATTTTTTATAGCTCTCCAAGGCTGGGGTGAATACACTTTCATAAGTGAACATGGGTGATCCAGAAAACCTGGAATGGATCTGGTACAGAATTGGAAACATTTGCTAACATCCATTGCAGGCTTGCTGGATCACCCAGCTTAAAGCTACGTACACACTTCCAATTATTATCGTCGGAAAACGAACGACGAACGTTCCTGCACGATATATATGAACGATCGTTCGTAGATATTGTACACACAATAGATACGATCGTTTAAGCGATAGAGGAACTATGTGCACGACAAGAAAGTGAACGGATGTTCGTTCATCACGCATGCTCTGAACATGGACGATCAACGAACGACCGTACACACGAACGATGTTCAACGATCGTCGTCCAAT
>NW_027319146.1:0-4519 GCF_032062135.1 Pyxicephalus adspersus
TTTAGTCTCAAAAGCCTCAATATATCCCCTGATAAAGCCATAATAGGTGAAACGCGTCAGAAACAAGACTTTTTATGTGAAATCTGGGAACTTAAATAAGTTTGTACCACACAAATTCCATCTGTATACAAGTTATGAGTAGTTCTTGATTTAACCTTAACCTAACCTAACCTAACTAACCTTAATCACTAGAAATTATATTTCTTTTAAAATAAATTGTCTTTGTTTACAAATAATTATTTAATAAGTATTTGATAAGAAATAAAAGTAATTGTTTTTATTTTTATCTGTATGACTTCACAGTGCCGTAAAAGCCTCCTCTCCTCTTCCCTTCTCCTTCTCCCAATATTTCTGTTTTGTTATTTGTACAAGTACTATAGGGATGTGGCACACCCTTTTTTGTATAAACTTAGACCAATGGGAAAATATTATTTTATAGCTTTTACTATTGCTTGCCTAAATTTTTCTCCCCTTACCTGTACAGACTATATAGCTTAGTATATTATACGTTTAATGCTTTACAACCACATAATCTAAAATCTGCAATGACTCAGGGCTCTTTTTTTCTAATCCTGCCATTCATTTTACTAATTTCATACTATGTGGGGGGTGTATGATCCAGTGATTCTGACCTCCAAGAGAAGTGACATTGAAAATGAAAAGCTGACATCTCAGGAGCCTTGGTAATATATAGTAAATGGTCACTAGCAACCAAGCAGCACACCGCACAGGATCAAACACCTCCCAAAAAACAATAAATATTCAGAATAGTAGCACTAAAAATATGTTCCAATATAGGAATACTTGATAAAACTAATCTTCTGAATGTCACTAATCAGTCTGCACTAACTCGCAATTAATAAGAATCAAATCATTCTTCCTAATTATAATATCAATTGTGTGACATAAGTACACAGTCCTGCTCACATTCATGTATTTACGCATTTCATCAAACCAGAAGTCATCAGAGGTGGAGACTAAGATGTAAACTGAGCATTTTATAAGAGTCCAAGCCCAATCTCTGACTGTTGTCAATGAAACTGTTATTATCAAGCTTAATATGTTGATTTGTTACCGATTACCTGATTTAAAGTTTTATCGATTTTGGAATTGTTTTAAACTCTAGTATTGTGAAAGATTTTGATACACATTAATTATTTTATGTGGATACTGGAGTTGTGTTTTTGAAAGAGAACCAGCAAGTTGGATGGAGACCGCAAAAAAGGGTTCTGTTTATATTCAAACCAAAACCTTACACTGAGTCAGTTAGCAAGTCTGCCACCTCTTCTATCCACAATATGTAATATGTATATGTAAAATAAAAGTAGTATTGGTTTTTGTGTTCCCTGTAAACCCAAAACATACCATTTTCCCAGTACCCCACAAACAAACTAGACAAATAATTAGAGTATCTGTTTATTCAGAAGAAGTAACCAAATCACTTTTAAAATTATATTCTACAATAGTCCACCTCGTGTCTGAAAAACAGAATAAAACACATTTTACTTTGCTTCCTATATTTTACCCCAAATGCCATCAAAAATCCTGCAGCCAAAATATTTAATAATAATCATATCCATGATTGAATACCTTAGGGCTCTAGTTTACTGAATGGTGCCATATTGTCAGGATTTTTGCTATTCTGGTATAACAATGCAAAAGTGTTTATATATTATATATCTTATATATATATATTATCTAAGGCCATATAATACTACTTTTCCTGGCCTTTGCAATTTATTTTCAAAATATTAATCTGCATACTTTTGTGTATTCATATTAAATAATATGCTTTTGATGGAATGATTATGCCATAAATCAAGACATGTACCATTCAAAAAAAAAATACAGAAGAAATACATTTTATTGCCTTTTTCCCCCCAAAAAAATAAAAGTTCAATATTTCTAAAGGGCACCAAAGAAAAGTCCTATTTATCCTGAAAAAATACATTTGTTAGATAGACTAAAAAAATAGTGGAATATTTAAAGTCAAACACAAGACTACAAGTTTTAAGAACTACATAAATATAATGCATCTGTTGCTTTTCTGCAAAATACACTCATATTCACACATCCCATTTCTCGTACATTTGAATACAATCAAAATACTATATACATAATGTTATTACAATGGCCCGGATTAATCAATGAAATGCGTGTCTGCTCGATGCGCCTGTCGGCAAGCTGTATTACCGCAGGTCGGGGCTGAGTTCTAGTGATCTCGCCTGCCAGTTTCCTGCAAAAATGAGCAAAGATCTTGAATACGCCTAATAAGGCGATTATTTTTAGCTGCGCGATTCTGAAGGCGATGTTAAACCCCATAGTGAGGTGATAGCAATTGATTAGCGCACACCTGCACCCTGTTCTGTGCGCATCTCCAGTCCATTTTACAGTTCAGTTTGCATCTTTAATGCTTGATGTTTTTTTGTGTAAGTGCTACTTTTTTATGTTACATTCTACTCAATCACAAACTTGCTTCGTTTATAGTTACATTTGTTGCACTTGTTGTTTTGATACTTTTTCTTTCTGTTGCAACACTGCAAACTAATTTCTATCAAGCTGGATATATACTAAGTAGCACTTTCAAATATGTCATCACACAATAGTATGACTGTAAAAAAATGTGAACAAACATTTGTGACCTGATTAAAATTTCATTCTAGTTTATCTAGACCTCAGTGTAACGCTCAGGTGGTTAAATACTGGAGTGTATGCATTATTTAGGTGTTTACACAAAACAAATAGTACTAGTATATCAAACCTCCAGGGCTAAATCCACTTTGTGCCAACCATTTACTTGTTTTTCTATCCCTTCAGGATGTTTCTGCAGGTTTGAATGGCATTTTAGACCTTTGCCCAGTATATATATTGACTTACTCACCTCAGCTTCGTAGGGTGAGCTCATAAGGTGGCTTCCTCTTTTAACCAGAAGCAATATCATCCATGAATGTTGCTTGTAGCCAAGCCCATGACATCAGAAATCATAGGAACAAATAGGCAATCTTTGCAATTTGAAGCATGTGAAACAATATGGTCCAAAAAGCCCTTGCCTATTTCTTCCTATAATTTCTCCTTTCTATGTATATGTGCACACATCTAAATGCATACATACATGTTTTGCTTCATGTGCACTCATATCTATACATCCTCCATTTCATAAAACATCAATAAAGTGACAACAACACAGGTCTTTAAGATGTGTCCTATAGAAAATGTCAAAAGATACAATACAATGGTTGTTGGGCTGCCATACTGGGCCAAACAGCGTAATGATACATAGTTACAAAGTAAGCCCTAATAAAATAAAACAATATCACAGATGTTAAAAATCAGTGTATGGGGTGTGTAGGGTTGAATAACACACAAATAATGATTGGAATCTGCTATAGACCCCCCAGTGCTAAGGAAGAAATAGAAAATCAACTACTAGCACAGACAGAAAAAGCAGCAAAAAGTGGAAGTGTTTTAATCATGGGAGATTTTTACTACTCTGACATTGACTGGAGTAATGGCACTACAGGAACAGCAAAAGGGAAGAAATTTGTGAATTTAATACAAAATAATTTTTTGGTACAGTTTATAGAAGCCCCAACTAGAAATGAAACTCTGCTGGACCTAGTTCTTTCTAACAATGCAGAGCTTATAACAAATGTGCAAATAAGAGAGAATCTGGGTAGCAGTGACCATAATATGATTTCATTTAATGTAAGCTGTAAACAGGAAGCAAAAACAGGAAAGATAAAAACATTTAATTTTAAGAGAGCACATTTTCCATTATTAGGGGGTGGCTTTCTGTGACTTGGACTGGGAGACAATATTGTTCTCAAAGAACACAGAACAGAAATGGGAATGTTTCAAGTCTGTTCTAAAAAAGCAATCTGAAAAATATATTCCAACGGGTAATAATTTTAACAGTCTAAAATTAAAACCCATGTGGCTTACAGCTGATGTTAAAAAAATCATAAGGAACAAGAAAAGGGCATTCCGAAAATGAAGGATCACCTTCATCATTTGGAACCTATAAAGAATATAACAAAAGATGTAAAAAGGAGATAAAATGTGCAAAATTTCAAAAAAATTCAAAATGAAAGACAGATGGCAAAGGAAAGTAAGGCAAACCCCCAAAAATTTTTCAAATATATTAATAGCAAAAAGTTCAGATCTGAGCATGTAGGCGCTTTAAAGGATGTCGCTAGGTTGGTAACTGGGGATAAAGACAAGGCAGATTTACTTTTTAAAAAAAAAAAAACACTTTTTTAAAAAAGGAAACACTTTTTTTTAGCTCTGTGTACACGAAGAAAAATGGCAGAGCTCAAGTCCAAATTCATAATAGCAATGTCACTGCCTTATATGAGTCCCAATGGCTCAGAATTAATATGATAGAGAAAAGGCTGGGAAAAATTAAGGTTGATAAGATTTTATATTGGTTAAACCAAAAAGCCATTACGCAAAATAATTTTTTCAATGCTAAGATAATCACCCCAATCGCCCATCATGTTGGCACTATACACAACTTTAC
>NW_027319147.1:0-4517 GCF_032062135.1 Pyxicephalus adspersus
CTGCCAAAAAAAAAAAAAGCGGTCCCAACTGCTCCAATTCACTAAAAATGGGAGGTTGGGACCATGTTTGAGCTAAGGGAGACCATAGCGGCCCACCGGGGATCTGAAATGGCCCCAAGGAGCAACAAAACAAAATTTGCTTGTGTACTCGAAAACTTTTAGGGAGAGAAATCTGTGGTGCGCCATGGATGGAGACTACAACTGTAGTTCTATCTTCACCATAGACAGCTAAGCTATGTACACATGTGCAATATTTGTCATTGTGTTCAAGATGATTGGTTCATGGATAATCACGGGGAGCTTGCTTGCTTTGGGCTGGGTTGCCTATAGCGCTGTTTTTGCATCCATCTACATTTGGTATTCTTTGGTGGGAAATTCAGTTTCATTGTAACATTTGTGACCTTTTACTGTGAGCAGTATAGAGGTATTATAAATCATTGATTGCTGAATGCTAGATAGCTGTCCTTTACATTAATCCATGGAGCCTTGAAGTGCTTCCCGAGATTGCTAGGGGTTCCTTGTGCAAGTGACGATAGGGACTAAAGAACATTGTGCAGACATCACCGATCATCCTGCGGAGAGGGAAGGAGGATGAGCAGGTGGCATCCCCTTGCATCGTTTTGCATTGGAAACAACAACTCATTAGCGGTCACTCATTCTACAATCCTGCAGGATGGATCACAGAGAAGTAATGGAGGGGACGCTAAAGAGACGCTTGATATTCAGCGGAGACAATTACAAATGTTCATCTCGGGTAACCAAAATCCAGCGTCTGTACATCACAATCACAGAGCTCCACAAAACCCTGACCAAGCAGAATATATTGAAGAGTTTACCAGACAAATTCTTATTTATCAGACAGGAAGCAGTGAGAGTGACCACAGTAGGACAAACAAATTAAAGAGCAAAAGGTTGCTCCATATTGTTCTAAATTTGAAGACAATACTACTAAAGACACATAGATGCGGTACTAATAACGTTGTGACTTTCTGATGAAGCCTATTGGTGAAACGCGTTAAGAACTGTAAAAGTTATTGTGTCAATACAAATCATGTGATTGCCATTTTTTGCAAGCATTTTTGTGATATGTGTTTTCAAATATTATATAATAAATTGCAATTAATCATTTTTAACATTGTGTTGTTAGTGTGGATATCTAGCACCATGTGTGGTGCAATGCTAACAATCCTCCCAGAGCATCTATTTAAAATTCTTATTTATGAAAAAGTGGCCCGTGTATTATCTGCTTGGCACCAGCACAAGAGGGACTGCCAAAGCAAAGGAATGATAATCAAAACGGTAAAATAACTATGGTACCGAAAATAGCCCATAGGTGCAGATTTATGAACCTTTACAGATCATCCATTGAAAACCATTAGCAAATGATGACCCTAGGATTATTGCTGATGCTATGCCGTGCACAGGAAAACCTAACATGTATTATTGGTTTCTATACACGTGCAGTGTTCTCCCCAGCCAATTTTAGCTGGGCACACCAACCGGCACTTTTCAGTAACCACCCGGCTGTTTTTGGGTGTTTACTGAAGAGTTGGTCACCACCCACCTACAGCTTCTTCCCACCCAGCGTAAACATTTCTAGGGAGAATACTAATGTGCATCAAACGCCCCAAAAAATTGATTTATTTTAATACCATTTTCTTTACTTTTTTTCTATTACAAAAGGAATGACTTGATAAGTTTTTGAGCAATAAATGTTTCCCCAGCAGCTTCCACATTGGTTGAGGTCAGACACTCCTGAACCTGGAAGCACTTCCCAAGCATGTCCAGATTCATTGCCACCACAGCTCAGATGTTTCCCGTCTTCCCTCGCTCTCCATTCCGAGGTCTTTGGAGGGCCCAGGTAAGCCTGGGACACACTTAGGAGAAGGAGGGGATTAGCACTGGTCACACCAACTACAACATACAGAAGTAATTGTCATGTTGAAGTTCATTTTTTGCACAGCCTCAAGCTGGCTCTTCGATAACTTTCTGGTGTTGCCCGGTGTTTTTGTGGAGAATTGGCACCAGGGTGTAATTTATACCCGACAGTGGGTAATAAAATGGTAAAAGGAGTGCAGATGTAGCAGCCTCAGTGTGTGCTTTAGCTCCGGTTTACTTTAAAAAAGGAGCAAAGTGCAATGCAACAAGCACCATCATAGAAAGTGAATCCCGTTCTGGTTTGCGGTGACACATTTAGAGCGGTTAAACATTAACACAAGTGACATGACACATCTGCCATAGGTGTGGTCACGGAATATTATTAGGTGGACTAAACCCCAGCTGAATATACAATGAATGCAGCTTTGTATTCATTCATATGTGAATAATGACCCATTTAAATCTACTGTATGTCCAGCGTTATTTCCATGGTGCCACATGTTAAAGTGCGTTGCCCTAAAAAATTACTTCTAATTTTTGCGCACATAACCCATTTTTCTGACACTCTTATGCATTAAAATGCTAGGTGTGAATACCACCGCAACAACATAAGGATCAAAATGAAGTGTTGTGGTTACCCAATGCACTATTCTCACCAGAATATTTTTTAAACCGGGTGGGAAGAACCTATAAGCAGGTGGTGGCCCTGTATTGTTACCCAACTTTTCAGAAATCACACAAAGACAGCTGGGTGTGTACTGAAAAGTGCTGGGTGGTGCGCCCAGATAAAAGGGGCTGGGAAGCAAACTACAATGACTTATTGATTGAGATAATTATATATGACATTATTTCTTTACAGCCAATAACATGATAGGAGGAGAGAGCAGAGATCACCTTATCAGTCTGCCGCTAATCTTAGGCTGCGTACACACGTGCAATAATTGTCATTGGAAAGGATCTTTCACGATCCTTTCCAATGAAAAATGAATGCACGTTGCATGAATGAGCGCTGTACATTAAGCACTGTTCTGCTTTATAGAGAGGGGAGGAAAGTCGGATCCGCACCCCACTGAGCTCTCTCCCCTTCACTTCCATTAAGATCGTTCGTCATCCATGGATCCGCCAGGACAGTCGTTGGGACAATGGACAACGAGCACTGTACACATGCCAGATTTTTGTCCGATATCAGCCCTGAGCTGATTATCGGTCGAGAACCATTGCACCTGTGTACACTGTCCAATCAGCAGACCAGAGCTAGGTCGAGGTCACCTCCTTTCTTCAGACAATGCCGGGTTATCCACCTGACTGTAAATCTCACAACTGGACAGACAGGTCCAGAAATTTGGGAGGTAATTGTGCACTATTGTTTTTATTAAAGTAATATTGTTGACAAACAAGATAGTGCTATGGAAACCAAGAAAAAAAATCAGACAATGGGATGTAAGATCTCAGGATGCAACCTCCCAGCTTATCTTCTAAGCGAATGTAATCAAAGAAAGTGCATGCCTTTCTAGTTCTGCTATAGGCAGCTCATTGAACAGTTCAATCCCACCGCTCACCTACAGACAAGACCCCAGCCTAAGCTTACATTGCACATGGAGTATGTCTGCATGGACTAGTAAAAAAAAACTAAAAATAGAGAGTATTTTAATCTTCTCCAGAATGTGCAAGTGAGTATAACCTGAAATTAAACCAGAGTTTCAGGTTCGTGTGGCTGAGCCTTCCTAACAATAGGGGTGATTAACCTTCGCTAAGAGCTCCAAAGCTTTTACACAGCACTTCTGCATATTATGGTCATAGTTATTTGCCAAAGCCAACATTAGCATTGTTAAGGCCATATTGTACATTCTCGATTTTATATTCTCCCGGTGATACTCAAGATTAAGAGTCTTTAACATGTTGGAATGACGTAACTTTAGCACACGCCAATGAAAAAGCTTTATTCTGGCACAAAACTGGGTGAGATGGTACATGAAGATGCCCATGTGTTGCTTAGTGCATGCCCTTGAGGATGAGGGGGCGATAGGTAACAAGATCTTTTAAAGACTTCAAAGCCTTCAAAGTCTCCTCTATCCTCCAACAACAAAAAAAAAGATAATCCTCCTTGTCAACACTTTCTGTTACGCAAACTAGTTCTGCTTTCAACTGTCTCAACTGGCAGTTTAAAGACATGGTAGAGGAAAAATATGACTTATCTGTTAGGCCTATTACACACAAGGAGATCCGATGGCAAATTTACACTTGACCGATCAATTCATTCAATATTCTGATCTGTAATCCAAGGTCCCAAAGAAAATGATAGAAAGTAATTGGAATTTTGCTCTGTAACCGATTGTACTTCAATCATTACCAATGGGGTCTCCTAGGGTCAATTGGCTACTAAAAACCATCCTGAGTGGTCAGCCTGTGACCATTCCACACCTGTGCAGCCGCCATCTTTCAGATAACAACGACCCTCCCTAGGACACGTTCCATGATTAGTAACTGACTGACTACTGATAGGATTGTTTGTAAAATAAACACGTGATAGAGGCGAGCATGCTTCAAGGTACTGGAAGTGTGATTTAAGGAAGTTTGATTATATAATTCCAGGGATCATGCCGCAATTTATTATATATATATATATATATATATATATA
>NW_027319148.1:0-4512 GCF_032062135.1 Pyxicephalus adspersus
ATATTCCTATGAAAGGACAGCGTAGGACCTCATGACACCGTAAATAATATATACAAAAAATCCCCAAAATGAGCAGAGGAACCAGAAGCCACATCAAGCTGGGAGAAAAACGGAGCTCCAGCTAGCCAATTTGCAAATCATCTCTGTGGGGACATTGGGA
Organism: Pyxicephalus adspersus; assembly: GCF_032062135.1. Classification (NCBI taxonomy): domain Eukaryota; kingdom Metazoa; phylum Chordata; class Amphibia; order Anura; family Pyxicephalidae; genus Pyxicephalus; species Pyxicephalus adspersus. The sequence goes on from NW_027319148.1 coordinate 161, forward strand.
ACTGAAGCCACCACTTCCCTCAGGGAAAGTGCCTGCCAAGTTGTCTGCCAAGCAAATACTTTTAAGGTATATAGAAATTATGACTGTGTCTAATGTATTAAAGCTTTCAAATTCCTCCCAGCTCCCCAATAAAGGAGACAAACCCATGGCCAGTAGGGATGATTACTAATTAAAATACTTTACAAAGGAGACCTTTTGCTGAAAGGTTTGAGAAAGAAGCAGAAAGAAGTAGAACAACAAAATCACGCAGAAAGGCTCTTCTTTTACAGACAAAGTTCCAAGCTCTGACACTCTTCCAACTCAAGAAATGGCGGTTAGAAAATGTTTCTGTAAATGTTTTTGTAAACATCAGATGGAGGAAAAGGAAAGCCCATCAGAACCCAAAGGACCAAAGGCAAATCCCATAGAGGAAAAAATTCTTATTTTGATAAGAGCTGAAAGAATCACGACGCATTGAAGAAAGTCTAGAACCTCAGGACAAAGGGATACAAATCCTCTTGCTTCTGCTAGCTGGAAACATTTTAGTCAGATGTGCAAAAAGTCTTGTGAGTTGAAATCTTCTGAGTTTCTGCACTGCTTTTTATAATCCTACTATCGTCAGCAAAGCAAAAGCAAGTGATGACACAAAGCCAGAAAAATAACTCAAACAACAAAGAAGTTGGAATGCCTTATTAGGCTTTAGTACCACTAAAGCTGGGTGCTTCATTGTGAAAAACTTGTGCATTGCTGTGTGTGTGTGTGTACTTTGCTAACATAGCATATAGGACACAAATGTAGTTCATGCTGCGTGTTGTCTTTTGTAGCAACTGTAGTGCATTGGTAAGGTGTATTTGGGCTGTCATTAACAATGATTGACAGCCCAGCCCCCCAACATGTGTGGTACGTTGTCAAGTAATGTGTTACTGCAATGCACAAGTGTGAAGAAAACCTTAAGTATAGATAGCTTTTTTGCTAAGCACTACAAATAATATTATGTAGCTATAGGTAAATGGAGGTTATAGAGGGAGACAAATACTTCACACATTCCTAATACATATTACTTTACACCTTTCTAGTTCAAATATTACTTATTCTTTCATGAAAGTAGCAACAGATTTATGATAAAATAACTTATTTAATTAATCAATCAGAAAGCTTTTTGTATACCTCTGGTGTGCATTCTAAAGTGTTTTAAGCTTAGAGTCTTATAAACATGTACAGTTGCCAATAAGGAACATTTGTCTATCTCGAATGTAACTGTAATTATTATTATCTCTAATAATATTCATTTTTAGTTTTAAAAAAACATCATAAGCAGTACTGTACAAAAATAATGGTTGCAGATGACAAACCTGCATAGTAAAAAAGTACAATGACATAGGAGAAGAGGATGCTGCCCAATAAAGCTTACAATCTAAGAAGTGAGGCAGAGTAGTATTCAATGGGGGGGGGGGGCAGGGTTTGGAATGGAGACTATTTAGAGGTTTATAAAAAGGCAGATGAGAATGGGTGGGTAAGTTTAAAAAGGTGGGTGTAGCAAGCAGAAGGAAGCCTAATGGGACAAGGAATTATTTTCCAGAAAGCAGGAGCAGCTCTGGAGAAATCTTGCAGTCATGCATTGGAAGAGAATATAAGTGTGGAAGTCATTAAAAAGTAACTGGAGGAGCAGCATAGGAGGGGTAGTGAGAAGGATAGATAAGTCTAGCTTCAGAATTCATAACAGATTGTAGAGGTGAGAGAGTATAGTTAGCAGAATAACAGAGAGGAAAATGTTACAGTAGTCCAGGCAAGAGATAACAGCATTTACCAGGAGCTTGGTGGTCGCTGGAGGTATGAAAGATTGTATTTTTGAGATGTTGCATAAGTGGACCAAAAGATGTTCTGGATATGGAAAATGAGGTTGAGTATATTAGAGGTGACATCAAAAACGTGTCTGTTGGGCGGGCCAAATAAACATGTTATAGTTAAAAAAAGATGAGAAGTTCTGTTTTATCCAGGATGAGTTTCAGAAACATGTCAGCTATCTCATCATGGACAACAGGCAGGTTTCTGCAGCATAATTTTTTTTGTACCCAGGACCAAGGGAGTTATTTTAGATTGTACAGATAGTATTGTAAGCCAAATGAGGATATGAGTTTGCCAAGGAAAGAGGTGTACAGAGAGAAGAGGACAAGTTCAAGTACTGACTGTTAGAGTACACGGACAAGGAGAGTAGTGAAAGAGGATGAGTTACCAATAAAAGTAACTTGAAAGGAGCTGTTAGATAAAAACGGAAATGAACCAAGAAAGAGCAAGGTCACCAATACAACAGAGTTCAGGATCTGATGAATATGTGGGAAAATGCATCTTAGCTGAAAAGTGGTCAAATGTTGGGTGAATGTTAATAATGAATTCTTGATAAATACAACCCACAGAGACAAATCTCTTCACCCTTTTTATAACCTGGGTATGGCACAATATAAAATTATAATTTTACAATTTGATACTGATGTTCCACCTTGTGACCAGCCAGGGGTTTCTTACAGAAAAAGACAGGCAATGTCCCTTCTGTAAAAATACATACTCACCTACCTGATCACTCCTTTAGCTGTCAAAATAGGATATCCGACACATCCTGGTTTTCCTGCAGCTACTGAATGAATTCACCCGTGCCTGCTTGGGAGTTACATCCTGACCCTACCAATCAAGATCTAAACAAGGCAGAGAAGGTGAAATAGGATTGTGATGGCCATGATGGAAAGGAATGTGGGGTATGTACAGGGTTTAGGTATTAAAATCAACAAACGTGCCCATTGTATGGCCAATATAACACTACCAGGGGTTTTCCCCTTTTATAACTGTTAACCAGCATTATTATTTGTGCCAACTCCTGTCAATGTCATGTTTGCAGAGCAGCTTGGTCTGTGTAAAAATATGATAAAGATATAAATACACTTAACATTTCTGTAAATATTGTATATATTAAATGTTATCACAGTTAATATTAAAAAGTCTGCTTCTCACCTACCTCACAGGTAACAAGACTGAGGTATCTACAGGTGTAATGTCTGCTCCCCACCTACCTCACAGGTAACAAGACTGAGGTATCTACAGGTGTAATGTCTGCTCCCCACCTACCTCACAGGTAATAGGACTGAGGTATCTACAGGTGTAATGTCTGCTCCGTGGCGCCTGTGTTTGAGAAGAGAGGAATTGAGTGATTTTAACATTTATGGTCCATTAGCTGTGATTGGGGGAATTGCCAGTCCATCTAATCTAAAGCTACATAAATTCTAGACAGTTGTGGGCCAGGACAAAGGGTCGTGATCACCTCAGGTGAAAATCTAGCGTGTGTACAGCTGTCACCCACCTCTTGGGTGGATCACTAAACAGCCAACCAGGGAATGGTGTAATTTCTTATGGAGAAAAATACAGAAGGAAACCTCTAGTTCAACCGACTCCCTCTCCATAAAACTTAACAGCACTGTGTGTAGAGTAGTCATTCTGTTTCCTAGACATAATCACAAAAAAAATTGTTTCCAGCAACAGAAATCTAGAGTGTGTGTAGCAGAAATCAGTAGGTAAGAAGAAGTATGAGTAGATTATGGGAAAAAGGCGGGTCAGGGTCAAGTAGTAGACCTAAAATCAGGATGTCTTGATACAAACCCCAAGGATATAAACATTACACTCCTTTCTAGTGTACACTACATGTTTCTGGCAGATTACTATATTTAATGAATATACAACAATCATATAATATAAATGCTACCTTATGTCTGTCTCAAAACACTATACAATTCACAAAGTATCTGAAAAAGAATATGCAAAAAAGTGTCTTCTAACTATATAGACTTTTGTTATGTAAAACACAATAAAAGCTAAAATGCCTCATTCTGGTCCAATTTTTAAAAAGTTTGGGGGCTGCAGGCAAACAGACCAAGTAGTTAACATGTACTGGCACCCTGTGATGTCTTCTTTTGAACAGAAGTAATGCTTTATAGGCTTGTTATAATTTCATATCCTTTCCATGTTTAATCATTTACAACAACGGCATAAAAGAAACAACAAACCCATCCTACAAAAGCATACCAGGAAGTCTAGTAAATATTAATATTACCTAAGACTCAGACTTGTTGTTTGCCAGTTCCTTTGTTAGTTTTTGCCTCGTTATCTCTTTATCTTTTGATATGTGTGTTTTATAGAGCTTTATTTAACAATTGCTTCCAGAGGTAAAAAAAACAAGAGACAGAGACAAAAAACACACATCTTTCAGGTTACCGTCATTGTGAACATATATAAAGATTCAATTTGGATACATTTTTAAAATGATTATCTGCATGGCCATTGAACTTTGGTCACCAAACATGAAAGGGCAGTAAGTGGGCTTTTATTTA
>NW_027319149.1:0-4511 GCF_032062135.1 Pyxicephalus adspersus
TATATATATATATATATATATATATATATATATACATATATATACCCCTTTCCCTCTTATCCACTTCCTGACCTACTTCTTTACTTCCTTTTCCTAGGCATGGCTCTAAGACTTGTCGTGGGCTGTCTCTACTCTCTGAAATTCACTTTATCTCATAGGACTTCCTCCTACCTTTAAAATATTTCAACAAGCTCCCAAATTCCACCTCCTTAAACTCTCCTACTCACCTTCCTCTTTGTTGAACATCACTAATTAGCTACTGTTCTATATCCTCTATATATTGCATACTACGCACTAATTAATAATATTTGGGGCATAGTGTTTACTGTACAAGTCCCTCGAATCAATGAACATTAGAAGTCAATATATTCTACTAAGTAATCTGGTTGCTGGGATTGTCTCAGATGGCAATTAAATGTAGTGAATTACAATTCTGGTAACTGGAATAGCTGTTCTGTTAGTCAGGGAGGGTAGTGGTGTGAATATTACCAATGCTGGAGTGAGTTTGCTGATATGGGCTTTAAATAGTTGGTGCTATCCAGATGGCTATTCCTATTGGTTCATGAAAGGTGATCATTTTTACATTGTATGCTGATTTTCACATAATGATACTGCAGTAACCAGATCTGCAAAATCCCAAATTCAGAGCAGTGCCTGAAATTGTGAATAAAATAATACTAATAGAAATCTAATGACAGTTTACATAAGAACAGTACTCAACTAAGAAGTCCAAGTACCACAATGGATTCAATAATCGTATATTATTCCAAAAACCCATATTACTAGATTTTTTAAAGCAATAAAATAGACCTCCAAGTATAATTAATTAGAGAGAGTGTTGAAATATCCGAAGATTTTTTTTTTAGAAAATAGCTGGTGTAATGAAATGTGTTAAACTTATTAGAAAATAAATGTGCCATTGCCCATCAGTTATAATGAAGATAGATTAAAATTAGAATGTAATCATGCCATATAACTACATATTATAAAATTGCTATTTCTAAAATTTTGGTTATTTCAAAGAGTATATAAAGCTCTGAGGGATTGAGTGTCATCTTGTGTAACAATAGCAAAGTCAATGGCCTAGAATTGACCTGTTGCTAACGCCATTCTTACTATTACTGGAATATGAGCATTTTAGTTACATGTGGCATGTGTCCCAAAGAGCTTGGTCCCTAGACAGCAAAACATTCACAATGTATTTACACCTCTGATGTACATTTTTTTGATGTGTTGGTACACCTTCAGGGCAGGCCTGAGATAGACAATTTGTTGTTCATGAATAGATAGTTGAATATACTGTTTTATGTTACTATTACTCTCAATCATATAAATATTACAGTGAGTTTTCTATGTAGGTACTTTAGGATTTTATTCAATAAAATGAAATAAATAAAGGATGTTCAGAAAGAGAGAGAAGTGATATGATTTCAAATGAGGAGCAAACCTCTGGGATTTGTGATGATCTTTTATCCTTCAGTGACTTACTATGCCTTTTTCTGCTTTGTTCTTATGTGTAGAGGTTGATATGTTAGTAGGATCTGGGCTTTCCTTCCTTATGTCAGAGGTGTCTACTAATACCTGGTAATCTGACAACTGTGGGGGAATATTCATTTAACAGTGGTAGAAGTTTACAAAACACAGATCAACAGAATGTCAGCACAGTGTCACTTACGTAGAGTTATTTACCTTCTAACCAAAGGGGCATGCTATAAGAAAAAATGATACAATTGCACACAAGGTGGATCTATTATCAAAAAAGTGGAGTATGTCCTCTCAAAGGAACTAAATAAAATCATTAAAATGACTCTGTGCCCAATGTCTTAGTCATTCAATAAACAGTAATAAACAGTAAGAAATAAATGTTGAAGTAAAATCCCAGACAGTGCCCCTAGTAGCAATTCCCCCAGGTAAGGCACAACTCAACAAATGCAGGGGACCATTAAACCACCTTTACATATTTCGCTTGGGGTTATTCAGTCTCCAAAAGGCACTCCTTGAAGAAAACCAATGATAGCTTGGATGAAAGCTGGGGAGGGTATAGTAAAACCCCCAAAGTCCTATAATCAATTTGATCCCAAGCATCCCTTGTTGATCAAACACAGAGGATTTCACATCTTGTTTAGCAGCAAACTCCAATATTCCCGTACATAAAAGCTTCAACTAAAACATTAAACATTAAAAAAATAACACTCTGAGTATCAGAAACAAACTCCACCAAACACATAATAGCTCATATTGGGACAGGCTGACATTACACGCAGGTGAAGCTTGGCCCAACGCGTTTCACTTAACCTTCATCTAGGGTGAGAAATGCAATATACATTTTTGAAAGACATTTCTTTAAACTCCTCCTAGCTGCATCTCAGCCATAGTAGGTATTCTACCAATTGGATGTATGGCCTATAGTGATGTAGAAAACAACAGTAAGTTGTGGGGGAACAAAAATTCTACATCTAAAATTGTTTAGCATTGAAATTGAAATTGCTTGGTACCCAGGAGTATGCTAGTCTAAACATAGCCTAACAGGCACAAGCTACCTATAGGCTTACTGATCATAATTTAAATCGGCTGACTATTGGTATATTTGTGAAGCTGTTTGCACTTTACTAAGATTTATTCCATTTAGCAACATAAACCACTAAATTTCGGTAAACGTGTAACATGTTCAGTGTCTGTGCTGTTTATCAAGTAGGAACACTGATCTAGAAGAACCAGAGCAGTACAGAAGTTCCCCTTCTGCCCACAAATCCAAATGTCAGCTCTAATAAAGGTAGATTGTTGTCTAATAGTATGCAGAGATACTGGACAGCTGCTGATGGTTTGTGCAAATAGTTCATGTATGAAAATGTATGTTTGCACTTGGAGCAATCCTTGTCTCCATGTTTGTTACTAGTAAAAGGGAAGAGTGGGCATTGCATGTGCCTTTTCCTGAGGTTTTTCCTAATCCTACAATCCTACAACAAAGAGACATTAGATACCCTTTTTACCTGGCATTTGGAACTGGCAAATGTGCGACGGTCAATGAGAGCAACAGTCTAAAGATTTCCCAGGTTCTCCTTGTCATGGGCCTTATATGCCAAACTGTGATTTAATTAGGATTTATTCATTAATTCAACCCATACTATAATTTTTATGGGGTACCTGTCTGGAACAGTAGCTTATACTCCGGGCGGCTCAACAGTGTCCTACGCCAGGAAGAGGTCAATGTGTCTGTGTTATGAAAAGGTCATCTATGATAGCACTAGCAGAATTTTGAAGCATTCCCTGGAGGTAAGTATTGTGGCTGCTGTTAGATTTCCAAGAACTCAGAAGCATAATTGTAGTACTGTCACCTACGGATCTCCCAGGAGAAAAAGTTAGGTGTATGTAACTGGCAGACAGCTTTTCCATGATAAACATAGCTCAGATAGCTTCACCTTTGAGGAATGATGAACTCACCAGACAACTTGAATGGTCTTTAAGGTTTGCCCCTGGGTGAGAAACAAAAAAATGAAGACTGCATAAATGGTTTAGGTTTAGATTACCAAAATCAACTCAGTTATGTGCACTGAAAAATAAGGTGACTATTTTTAATCCTATGTTTTGATAATACCAGTCTCTGACTGGCATTCACTGATGTCCATGAACCTGCTGATGTGTGTGTATCGAGTTGGGGATGACATGTCATTGTAAAGCGGAATTATTTATAATGAGATAGCATTTCAGCTGGACCAAATCCTTACACTGTTATTGCTGAATAAATTAGGATTGTGGGAAGCGCTGGCTTGGGTAATTAGAGGCCTGTTTTCCTGCATGTGGCATCTGCAATATTGTACCTAGACGTGACCAATAAGTCCTCATTAGAGTTATTATAAGATAATGGTTTTCCTAAATATAGGAAAAATGTGTTTGCTTTAGCAGTAGAAAGCAGCAGGAGACAACATTGATTTTTGTTTCTTTCTGTGAAGTGAAGACAGCTTGGGGAATAGTTCTTTATCAGGATTTCAGGTGGTGTTGCAATATTTACTAAGTAGCTAAGCCCTCAGGGTGGAATTTAGCTGTTCAGGTCTGTCAGATAATTTCCTTTGTAATTGCTCTTGGACTGATAATGCCCTGCAATTGTTTTATGATTTGAAGGAAAGCTCTCCAGGTTTGTCTCTTGATGGCACATTGTCTGAGATTTTCATACTTATCAGTATTTTATTGTAGTATGCGTTTTGTATATAAGATGTTATAATTCATCATTGCAGAATTGCACGTTTTTACAGTTATTTGCACATACATGACATACAACCCGTGTTGTCCCAGTATCTGCTTTCGGCCCAGCGCCGATATCTCCTCTTTCTTCTTCCAAGTTCTTCCTCTTGTGTCATCACATCTCGCACTGCGCAGGAGCGAGATCGCGTGACGTAGTTTGGGAAAAATGCAGGCATGAGACATTTTTTTTATTGATGAAAGGGCTCCTTCTTCGCATACCCGAGATTAGGGCATGCGCAGAAGAAGCAGCCAAGAGCCTCCCAGGATGTGTA